>NW_026652277.1:127397491-127525707 GCF_009828535.3 Hylobates moloch | reverse complement strand
TACATGTGCACAATGTGCAGGTTTGTTACATATGTATCCATGTGCCATGTTGATTTCCTGCACCCATTAACTCGTCATTTAGCATTAGGTATATCTCCTAATGCTGTCCCTCCCCCCTCCCCCCACCCCACAACAGTCCCCGGAGTGTGATGTTCCCCTTCCTGTGTCCATGAGTTCTCATTGTTCAATTCCCACCTATGAGTGAGAACATGCGGTGTTTGGTTTTTTGTCCTTGCGATAGTTTACTGAGAATGATGTTTTCCAGTTTCATCCATGTCCCTACAAAGGACACGAACTCATCATTTTTTATGGCTGCATAGTATTCCATGGTGTATATGTGCCACATTTTCTTAATCCAGTCTATTGTTGTTGGACATTTGGGTTGGTTCCAAGTCTTTGCTATTGTGAATAGTGCCGCAATAAACATACGTGTGCATGTGTCTTTATAGCAGCATGATTTATACTCCTTTGGGTAAAACAGGCATGAGCCACCATGCCCAGCCATCTTTTCTTAGTCACCTTACTGAACTCTTTCATCAGTTCCGAGAATTTGTAGATATTCTCAAATTTTCCAAGTAGAAAATGATGCTGTTTGCATAATGACAGTAATTTTTCTTTTCAAGCTTTATGCCTTATTTTTCTAGTCTTGTGGCACTGCCTAGGGCCTTTCAGTATGAGGCTGAATGTTAGTAGTGACGGCAGATACCTCTGTATTGTTCCTTACCTTGATTAAAAGTAATGCTTTTAAAGTTTCACTTCTAAGAACAATTTTGGATATAGGTTTTTAATAGGTATCATTTATCAGATTAAGAAAGTCTGCTTATATTCCTAGTTTGCTAAAACCTTTTATCACAAATGGGTATTGAATTTTGTCAAATATGTTTTCTGCAAACATTAAGAAGATAATTTTTCCAGCAATATTTTAATGTGGTGAACTGTTCTAGTACATTTTCTAACATTGATAACAATCATGCATTACAGAGATAAACATTATGTATGAAATGCTTAATAGTACTGTATTTTATTTCCAAATATTTTACCAAATATTTTTGCTTAGATACACTATTGGATTATATAGTTTTATAAGTGTTAAAAGCTTTTCCTGTTTAGTAATATTACTTCAGTTTACCTATAAAAAACTATTAATATAATTGTATCTTATTCTGAATAAGTCCATTTACTACGTTATTACTCATAATTTTACTCTTTAAAGATATCCAAATCACTATATACAATAACATAATTTGTATTAGTATTCTTGGCTAAAGTATCATAAAGATGAGACTTATAAACAATATTAACTTCTTAAACTTTTCCTACCCCTGGATTCGCATGCTCTGGTCAATCTGATTCACTTTTAGTCAATACACTATATAGGCCTTCCTATCAGCTGTATCGGATATAACTTTTTTCAGTTAGTGCAGAACAAAGGTCTACTCTGTCTGATAAACTGTACTTATCCTCAACTGAAACAAATTATTTTCTAATAACCCCCTTCCAAATCACCATCAAAAGCAACATTCACAAGGGCCCAGAAAACCACTGTCTAAGATGGTCTCAAGCAACAGGGCTGCATCACCTTTAAATTTCGGTTCATGTATTGGAACACTATAAAAGCACAGGATATAATCAAAATCTAAACTGTTACCTATCCTAAAAACTTATAAATATTTATTTGTTCCATTTTAATCTTCATAATATTAAATCAATTCAACCTTTACAATTTTATCAATTTGTTAATAGCTTTTCCCATGTTCCCAAGGTTCCAATAATTTCTCCAAAACTTTTGAACATTTCAGATATACCGAAAAAATTGCAGGGAAAAAAAAATACAATTAACACCAGTATGCCCTTCTTCGGAATTCACTTTTAGCGCTCTCTCCTTAAATACATAAACAAACATTATCTCTCTTTAAATACACAAGTACATTTTATTTTTCTAAACCACTTGACAGTAAGTAGCAGACATCATGACACTTCACTTCTAAATATTTTAGCATGTATCTATTATAAACAAGGACAATCTCCTCAGTAACCACAAACCATTATTATACTCCAAATTTAAATACTGATTCAAGATCACTAGTATGTAGTCCACATACAAACTGTCCAAATAAAGCCTTTTAGATCTTTGTGTGAGGATGTGTGTACAAGTACACACACTTTTAACCCAGGATCCGACCAAAATCTGCATTTAGTTGTCACATCTGTTTAAAAATCTGGAACAGTCCTGTGTTTTTTGTCTTTGATGACTTTAACATTCTTTTAAGAATCGAGGCCAGTTATCTTGCAGAAAGTCCAGCGGTATGTATTTATCTGATTATTTCCCCATGCTTAGATTCAAGTTAAATATTTTTAGCAATATTTAACTTTATTTTTAGCTTTAAATATTTAACTTTAAATATTGCTAAAAATATTTAACTATTAAGGTAAACTGTGTCCTTCCCACTGAGAGTCAATGTCAGTTTCGTCTCATTATTGGTGATGCGTAGTTTGATTATTTGGATAAGAATGTCTGCCATTTTTTTCATCATAAAAATACTTATTCCTCTTTGTAAATAACAAAGAGATCCATGGAGTTTAAAATGTTGGGACTATGTGATTATTCTATTCCTCAATAACAACCTCTCACCTAATAGTGTTAGTAGCCATTGTTGATTCTTGCCAATTGCTATAATGGAGGTTTTTAACAGCTCTTAACAAAAGTTGTAAAATTTTGAGCCAACATTTGATCTTTTTACATAACATTTGTAATATCTAAACTGTATTTTATTTTCTACCTGATCTATGACATTAAAAAAAAGTACTTGAGCCTGGGAGGCCAAGGCTACAGCAAGCTATGACCATGCCATTATACTCCAGCCTTCCAGCCTGGGCAACAGGGCAAGACCTTGTCTCCAAAAAAAAAAAAAAAAAAAGGTAGTTACCACCACCATACGTACCTAGCTTCATCAGGATGAGTAACCCGTACAGAATCATTGGGTATATAGATCATATTTGTATCTTCGACCTTATAGATTGCATGACCTCCAATATCCGCCATCTTCCTCCTTTTAGTTATTAACACAATATAATAGCCTTCTAAGAACCTGACAAAACCTATGCAACAAAAAAGAAAGAGAAACATGCTTTATAAACTTAGTAATGGCTTTTAGATGCCTATTTAAAAGGCCAAAGACCTTTGATACATTTCTCACTTTATTATTTCTATGATTTATAGCCATACAAATTTTCAGGTGTCTTAGAATTATTCTCTAAGAATATCTATACTGACATTTATCTCACTTAAAAATATTACTCTAAACAGAGCCAAATCATGAGTGATCTCCCATTCACACTTGCTATGAAGAGAATAAAATACCTAGGAATACAACTTACAAGTCACGTGAAAGACCTCTTCAAGGAGAACTACAAACCACTCCTCAAGGAAGTAAGAGAGGACATAAACAAATGAAAAAACATTCTATGCTCATGGATAAGAAGAATCAATATTGTGAAAATGGCCATACTACCCAAAGTATTTATAGATTCAATGCTATTCTCATCAAGCTACCATTGACTTTCTCTGAAGAATTAGAAAAAACTACTTTAAATTTCATATGGAACCAAAAAAAGAGCCTGCATAGCCAAGACACCAAGACAATCCTAAGCAAAAAGAACAAAGCTGGAGGCATCACACTACCTGACTTCAAACCATACTACAAGGCTACAGTAACCGAAACAGCATGGTACTGGTACCAAAACAGATATACAGACCAATGGAACAGAACAGAGGCCTAAGAAATAACACCACACATCTACAACCATCTGATCTTTGACAAACCTGACAAAAACAAGCAATGGGGAAAGGATTCCCTATTTAATAAATGGTGCTGGGAAAACTGGCTAGCTATATGCAGAAAACTGAAACTGGACCCCTTCCTTACACCTTATACAAAAATTAACTCAAGATGGATTAAACACTTAAATGTAAAACCTAAAACCATAAAATCCCTAGAAGAAAACATAGGCAATGCTATTCAAGACACAGGCATGGACAAAGACTTCATGTCTAAAACACCAAAAGCAATGGCAATAAAAGCCAAAATTGACAAATGGGATCTAATTAAACTAAAGAGCTTCTGCACAGTAAAAGAAACTATCATCAGAGTGAACAGGTAACCTACAGAATCGGAGAAGATTGTTGCAATCTATCCATCTCACAAGGGCTAATATCCAGAATCTACAAGGAACTTAAACAAATTTACAAGAAAAAAACAACCCCATCAAAAAGTGGGCAAAGGATATGAACTGACACTTCTCAAAAGAAGACATTTATGCGACCACCAAATATATGAAAAAAAGCTCATCATCACTTGTCATTAAAGAAATGCAAATCAAAACCACAATGAGATACCATCTCACACCAGTTAGAATGGCGATCATTTAAAAGTCAGAAAACAACAGATACTGGAGAGGATGTGGAGAAACAGGAAAATTTTACACTGTTGGTGGAAATTAGTTCAACCATTGTGGAAGACAGTGTGGTGATTCCTCAAGAATCTAGAACCAGAAATACCATTTGACCCAGCAATCCTATTACTGGGTATATACCCAAAGGATTAGAAATCATGCTACTATAAAGACACATGCACACATATGTTTACTGCAGCACCATTTACAATAGCAAAAACTTGGAACCAACCTAAATGCTCATCAATGATAGACTGGATAAAGGAAAACGTGGCACATATACACCATGGAATACTATGCAGCCATAAAAAAGGATGAGTTCATGTCCTTTGCAGGGACATGGATGAAGCAGGAAACCATCATTCTCAGCAAACTAACACAGGAACAGAAAACCAAATACCCCATGTTCTCACTCATAGGTGGGAATTGAACAATGAGAACACATGGACACAGGGAGGGCCTGTTGGGGGTTGGGGGGGCTAGGGGAGGGATAGCATTAAGAGAAATACCTAAGTGGGAACTGAACAATGAGAACACATAGACATAGGGAGGGGAACATCACACACCAGGGCCTGTCGAGGGGTGGGGGCAAAGGGAGGAAGAGCATTAGGACAAATACCTAATGCATGTGGGGCTCAAAACCTAGATAGTGGGTTGATAGGTACAGCAAACCACCACAGCACGTGTGTATACCTATGTAACAAACCTGCACATTCTGCACATGTATCCCAGAACTTAAAGTAAAAAAAAAAAAATTACTCTAAACAATTTAATTCATTCATTCCTTTTAGTCTCACTGCAAATAGGACTCAGGTGCCTTAAGCACAAATAGATATAAGATTAAGAGGAGTTGTTGTTCCATAGGTATAGAGCTTTAGTTTTGCACAGATGAAAAAATTCTCAAGATCTGTTGCACAAGATGCATATAGTTAACACTGCTGTACTGTGCACTTAAAAATGATTGTGATGGCAAATTTTGTTTTTTACCAAAATTAAATACACACACACACACACACACACACACAGGATTATAAAAATGAAGAGGAAATTACAGTAAAGGAAATAATGTTTAAAAACATAGTAAGATGAGTCCAAGAATAAAAGTTGTACATAAGAATGCATCTTAAGATCCTATGTACTATTCCCCACATTTGGCTCTCCATTTTCTAACAGATAATGCAAAGAGGAACACACATCCAATTATACCATGCACAGTTGCTGAAAGATAAAAACTAAATCACTACTTGGAGAAGCTACGGTAGTTCCAAGAACTGGGAGACAATTTCAGAATGAGTCCTCATAAAAAGATATGTGCTGTAGAGAACAACCTCAGGAGAATTCTCCAGCAATGTCAAGGACACGTTTTTCAATGCTGTGTCATATGCCAAGGCACAATTCAATAAATGTCATTCTTTACAAACTAAAAGAATGCAGGCAAGGTACACAGCTGAACGGAGGTCTAATTTCATCTGAAGATAAAAATCTAAGTATCTCTGGTAACATTTCCCCAAATGTGTTCTCCATGAAATACTAGTTAATGGAATCCCGGGGGGAGAGGAGTGGCAGTGAGCAAACAATACTGGACTAAGAAACTTAAAACAAAAATCCTGAGAACCTTATAGAACTGTGCTAAAGTACACCGTGAATCTTGATGGGAGATAAAAACCAAGTGCCTTTCCAGATTCGTTTGTTCATGGAACCTCCTCCCGCCCCCTGCCTTAAAACAACAACAACAACAACAAAAACCAATGGATATACGTTCTGAGGAACATATTTTGGGAAATTTGCCCAAAAGAACAAACTTCTTTGGACTCTTGATAATTAATGTCAAAAAAAATTTGAGCCAGCTTAAACTAAAAAAGGAATTTATATTAAGGATCCTGAAGTGATCCATTCCACACATGGGAAACAGTGTGACTGGGCCTCAGAAAAAGCCTAGTCAAGATATGTCTCTGAACATCTACTCCATTCTTCTCTCTCTCCATAGACCAGGCTCCTCCACTTCTCTGGATCATGTGGTAGGAAACAGAACTGCTGACAGCTCTGGGCTTTCCATCCAAAACCTTCACTGGGAAGAAAAGGACATTTTTATCAAGTTCAATTTCAGAATTCCTGGGGAAGAACTTGGACTGACCCAACTTGGGTCAGGTGCCCAGCCCAGGACCAATCAACTATGGCCAAAGAATAGAATCATGCAGCATTGGAAGCCATTTTATATGATAACTAGGTGGCCTAGATGGGGCCGGGGGACATGGTGCCAGTTCCCTGGAAAGTGAATAGGTTGGGCAAACAAAACAATATATCAAGTAAATTACATATCCTTCATGCAATCTTCCACAAATATCATTTCTGATAGTTCAGTTTTTAAATGAATATTGGAGAGTTATAAATAGAGTTATATTTTATGTCAGATCATTAGAATATAGAGGTTCTATATTGGTGACTAAAGAAAGAGCCATATACATTAATGTTCAGCAGCATTATATTCTCAGCAACACACTAGTTGCCATACGATCTTGGTCAAAAACTTTCAGGTTCCCTGAACTTTGCTTTGGGAGTTAAAACTAACTTTCTTGGTGGTGGGGAAGAGGGGACACTTTTGAAATGGCAATGCAAGGAGCTCAGCAGATTCTTTCCTAGGAAAACAACCATAACTAGTAAAAATAATAAAAACAAAAGAAAACATTAAAAGTTTCTGGAAACTGCCGTAAGGGCATAAAGAAAGTGGAGAAACATTTATCCAAGAAAATCTATTAAATCTTGGTAAGAACAGCAAGTCTGTGGCATTTGGATCATGGCCTGCTCCCCTTCCACACTGCCTCCCAGTTCAGCATGACAGGATATCTGCTCTGGGCAGGTGCAGCCAAGAAGACAGGGCTCCTTCCTCTCTCTCCAGCTCCCAGTCTAGGACCACAATTGCTGCTCAGGAGGAGTAGGCCACCAGCTTTTCTCATCCCCACCAACTCTGTGTTGTAAAAGCTCTATTCCAGGCAAGCATGGCTAAGGGCCGGGCTCCTTCCTTCAACCAAGCACCGACTCACAGGGTAGAGGCTCAGGCATGTCAGGCGAAGAATACAAGGTCCCATCCCTGCCCAGCTCACTCGCTCATAGGGCAAGCTAGATACAGTCATATACAGCTGTCTTCTCATCAGAAGCAATGAAAGCCAGAATGAAGAGGGATGCCATAAAGTACTAAAAAAAAAAAAAATATATATATATATATATATAAAGAAGAATCTTATATCTAGCTATCTTTCAAAACTAACTTTCTTATACATACATTCTCTCTCTGTGTCTCTCTCTCTCTCTCTGTATGTGTGTGTCTCTCTCTCTCAAGAGTGTTATAGTCTATAAAGTCTAAGCTAGGATCCTGGTGCTCTGTCTGCATTTTTGCTCTAGAATTGGCAAATACCTATGATCTATGTCTTGTTATTCTCAGCTGATGAAAAAAGAATGACTAATTGAATACATTAACATGAATGAGCTGAAATCTATGATGGAAAGATGCCTCAAGAATCTTATCAGCCATGCTACTGCGAAAAAAAATGCTATTAAAATAATGAAAATTATTTGTATTTTAGAAATCCACAAAACACAAAGTGTTTTTTAAAAAGGTTAGAGACTAGCTAAGAATACCTCACTAAAGTTGAAGGACACAGGAATGGGAAGGAAGGAAAAAAAAAGCTGATGACAACCTCACTAAAAGCAACTTAGGAAGTACTCTTCCTTTCAGAAATATAAAACTTACAAAAGTAAGCATTTCAGAAGCAGCACACACACACAAAAACTTAAAAATGGAATGTAATTGGGATTAAATAATAAATATTTACAAGACAAATTAGTTTTCCTTTTATTCTTGCTGTATATTTATTTTTTAGATAAAAATTCTTAGTAATAATTTCTCTCAACCTGCACTCCAATTGAATTTTAACTTTATGTTTTTAGCTCCAGGCTATTTATATCATTCTATACTTCCCTTCATAATTTGTATAAGGGAAAGTAAATACACTGCACAAAAGAGACACTCTTCTTCCAGCACAAATGGCTTCAGTATATTATAAATGAGATTATTTTCCACTTCCTTTTTACTACCAATTGGAAATGTCTCTCAACAATTAAAGGCTTCAGTTTGGCATAGACATCCACCAAGAATCAGCCTATTCATCCCTCTAACATGATGAACACTAGAACAAGTTTCTTCATCTTCATTCTATGTACTTCTGACCCCAGACCAATTTCACTGAGTACTTTCCAGAAGATAAGATGACGGTCGTCATGCAAAAGTGATTTCTCTCTCCAAAATAAAAAAGGCTGTGTCACTTGAGAGGGAAGCCAAGCAAAGTATATTAAAAAGGACAATATGAGAGAACGGAGTAGTATGCAATTCTGGTGGCTGGAGAGGACCCTCATCAGCCCACTAACAGGGAATAATGTAATATCCTGTATGGGGGGTCACCATGCCAGCCAGCTATTATCTTGAAAGCCTCCAGTGAGAACAGCACTCCAGCAGAGAAGGACGAAAACCCCCCACAAGGTACCCAGTGCCTTTGTACAACAGAGCTCTCTGGAACCAAAGTGACATCTCTACTATCAAATCATACTGCCCCCTAACTAGTCTGAGACTCACACGTTGTTGGTGTTTTCACTGTTATCTTGGATCTGCAGTCTATTTGTAAGGGTGTTGTTTTAATAACAGCTTAGTCCATCACAGTGTACCGTATTGACACTTCTTATTTTGCCACACCCCTTCAACATACTAGAGGCTTAGAAGAGTGTCGTCTGATAGATGACAGTGGCAGAAAAAGGATACGTACCTAAGGGCTACGTATCAAAAGGAGCTGGGATGATAACAGAACTGAGTAATATGGACTATAGGTCATTCCATTCATGTGCCCTAGGACCACATAAAACAACTTAGTGATGGATGCTCATGATCCCATCCAGTGGTTTCCCAAACTTTATGCTGGCTGTCAAATAACAAAGGAACAGATCAGGAATTGGCCAGGCAGCTACAGGACTGGATCAATCCGTTTATAGCAAGGAAAACCCTCTAGGTCAGTAATACTCAAAATATGGCCTAAGGACCAGTGCTGGTCCATGAGCTTTCAGAACTGGCCCATGAAAAGACAAGTAAACAAATTCAGAGGAAGGATTTAGAAACTTTAGAACAATTTAGATTGCCCCACAACATCTGTGTGCATGATCAGTGAACCTGCCCTCACACAGGGCATAGACTAGTTTGGACAGAACTAAACTCGTGTTTTAAGTCACATGTGGTGTTGGTCTGTGATATATGTGAGGGAGGGGGAGAAAAATGGTCCTTTATTACAGATCCTAGAGAAGTATTGTTCTAGATTCTCATGACATGTGTACTAAATAAACCATGACAACAATTCAAAACATTCCAATAAAAATATTTTCCACTAATTCAGCATGTTCAAAAAGTTAGTGAAGAAAATATTTTAGCCACAGAATAGAACACAACCATTCTAGTCATTTCACACGTGTTATTTTGACAACTAGACTACACATTTTTCAAAGATAAGTATTTTGTGTTAATAATTTCAGTATCCACTACATTTCTAAGCTTGTACTAGAAAAATCATAGACTTTTATTACTCCCTGTTTACTTTTCACAGATTCTTAACTTTATTTACATGACTGAAGTAGGACACATAAGGCACATTTCCATAACAATACTAAATGTTTACCAGTACATTATTGTCTTACTTTACTTGCAGGTTAATCTTACAGTGACTTCACCATACATGCACAGTCTCAAAGCTAAAAGGGCTCTAACTTCAACAGAAATAGCTAAGAATGGCACCTTTAAAAGAAACATGGAGACACCTTCAGCCCTCATCCAGAGTTTATTAACCAAAACTTGTGTGTAAAGTAAATGTCTGGTTACAAACTTGGTTATCAATTGATTCAAAGAAAAGTTCTAGTTTCACAAGCTTGGTTATCAATAGATTAAAAATGAGGCAAGGAACATGCTAAAAGCAAACATGTCAAGAACAATAAAAGGTTACCAAAGTATTAAAAAAAAAAAACGTCCAGCAGTCTAGAGGCCATTTGACATAAAGTCAAACAGCCTGATACAACTCTGGAATACCCAAGGACAGCTATTTTTAAACACAGTTCAGGCTGAGCATGGTGGCTTATGCCTGTAATCCTAACACTTTGGGAGGCCAAGGCAGGAGGATTGCCTGTGCTCAGCAGTTTGAGGCCAGCCTGGAAAACACAGTGAGACCCCCACTTCTAAAAAAAAAAAGAAAAGAAAAAAATTAGCTGGGCGTGGTGGCATATGCCTGTAGTCCCAGCTACTCAGGAGCCTGAGGCAGGTAGATCACTTGAGCCCAGGAGGTTGAGGTTGCAGCGAGCTATGACTGGCCACTGTACTCCAGCCTAGGTGACAGAGCGAGGTCCTGTCTCAAAAAAAAAAAAAAAAAACCACTCACACACACAGACACAAACACACAAAACAAAACCCACACAGTTCAATAAGTGATTCTCACTTCGTTACATTTAATCATCAAGAAAACGTCAATTTTAAATAATAAAATCTGGCCAATAAGGCATTCAATAGTATATACACTTTAGGAAATGCCTATCAAAAAAGTTGTGGCCAGACGTAGTGACTCACATCTGCAATCCCAGCACTTTGGGAAGCTGAGACAGGCAGATGGTTTCAGGCCAGGAGCTTGAGATCAGCCTGGCCAACATGGCGAAATGCCATTTCTACAAAAAATGCAATAATCAGCCAGGCGTGGTGGCATGCACTGGTAACCCCAGCTACTCGGGAGGCTGAGGCATGAGAATGGCTTGAACTCAGGAGGTGAAGGTTGCAGTTAGCCAAGATCGCACCACTGCACTCCAGCCTGGGTGACACAGCAAGGCTCTGTCTCAAAAAAAAAAAAAGGAATAAAGTATCAACATTTAAGGGAATAAGCTTAAACTATTAAGTAACTATTATTTAAATTAGAGTCTACCATATTTTAAACACATTTTATTTATAGTATTTTTTTCTTAAATTTAAAATATAAGCAGGACTGAAAGTGGAATTTAACATACTGGCATTTATGGCATTTAAACACATGAACTCACATGACACAGACATACACATTCCCACAAACACTCATCCATTCAACATGTAACCTCAAGGGCCTTCTCAAGACTAAGCAAAAGGCATAGAAAAGGGGCCAGGCCTGAGGAGAAGAAACCAGTCATGTTATACTACTCTTTACCTTCCCGAGCAGCCACCTAACACACAAAATGAGCCTAAAGAGATTACATATGAAAAGCAATGAGAGTATTCTTAGGAAAGCAAACTCCAAGGATGGCAGAATATAATCAAAGTTTTCATAGACATAGAGTCGCAAAATAGAAAGTGCTAATCAGAAGACCCAAAATAAGAATCTGAAAACATATAGCAAAGTGAAGTCTATATTAATTTTGTTAATATCTGTAGAAACCACTGATATGGTTTGCATTTGTGTCTTCACACAAATCTCATGTTCCATTGTAATCCTCCATTGTTGGAGGTGGGGCCTGGTGGGAGGTGCCTGGGTCATGGGGGTGGATGATTGGTTTACAACCACCCCTTTGGTGCTGTTCTCGTGATACAGAGTTCTCATGAGATCTGGTTGCTTAAAAGTGTTGCTTAAAAGTGTGTGGCACTTCCCCCACCCTTCCTTAATTAAGCTCCAGTCATGTAAGACACACCTGCTGCCCCTTCGCCTTCTGCCATAATTGTAAGTTTCCTGGGGCCTCCTCGAAGCAGAAGCTGCTATGCTTCCTGCACAGCCTGCAGAACCATGAGCCAATTAAGCCTCTTTTCTTTATAAATTACCCAGTCTCAGGTATTTCTTTATTGCAATGGGAGAACAAATCAATACAACCACTTAATATTACACACAGTCCAGTAGGTTTAAGAAACACAGAGATAATTTCCTAAGTGTTTATAGAAAAAAAAACTCAAAATAAGGTGCTGGCAGCAGTGATGCTAAAATACAATAGCCCTCTGCTTTGGCTTTCAAAGCCCGAAGCAATCTGGCCTTGCCTGACTACTCCCCAGCATTCCCAGCACCTGTGGGTACCTTCATGCATGTGCCTCTGCTGTCACCCTTACTGGAGTTCCCTCTTTCTTCTCTGCATTTATCCATACCTTGTTCCTCCTTCAAGGTACAGCTCAAGTCTCATCTGCTATAGGAAATCTTCCCTGGCCATTCCAGCTCCAAGTAATTTACCTCTTCTGTGATCTCCAACACCATTTAATTCATACTACACAGCTTGGCTCTTACTTATAATCTTAGAGTTGTTTTATGTACATTGGATTTTGTCCTCTGCCACAGACCAATCAGGGACAAACCCATAGTACAGTAAAGACAGGTTTATTGATCCACCACAAGGAGGGACAATGCATATCAGAGAAACCATGGAGCATCTTGCTAAAGTAAAGGAGTTATTACAGAATTGGGGGAAAGGTGGAGCTTAGGTAAAATTTAAATGAAGAGGCTCAAACCAAAGCAAGCTGATATTGGAAGAGATCAATATCACGTTTGGACTATGAAGCAGACCAAGGGTCCTGTTTCCTTGAAAACAACAGAATCATCATACCTATGGACTACTGTGTTCAGAAACCTCGTCTCTGAAGCTCTACACCTGAGTTGGTAAACCAAAGCTGCTTCTCTGTGTCACAGTGACTTGTGTTGTCCAAGTAAATGTGGGATGTTTTATCTTACTAACACAATTTCAAACAGTGGAGTTTCTGATGGTCTGTGATTTTAGAAACCAAAGTTTCTCAGTGAGTAAAAAAAAAAAAAGCAGTCATCCAAAGAAGGGGGTTATGACATTTTATAACTACAGACTAACCTTAGGAGAAATTCCTATTAATTTTAAATCCAGTTTTACGCGATTTGTTACTCCAGCTGATGAATGGTAGGGTAGATGTTTACAGCCCAAGCTAATTTTTACTTTTTCATTCATCAATGAGACAGACAGCAACCTCCTCAAAGGCCAAAAACATTTTGATATTTGTTTGTATCCTAAATAAAACTGAGCAGTGCTAAGTGCATAAGCTGATGCTACAGAAATGCTGTTTGCTATCTGATTGATGGATAATGAAGTTTTAAATAACCAAAGCTACAGGTAATTATAATTTTAAAGCTTTATAGCCTTATAAACTCCTTTAAGTAGTCTATGTAGAGAAAACAAAAACAAAAAACAAGAGATTGTAAGAAGGGGGCAGATTTCTTACCCACAACACCAAAAGCTGAAACCGCTCGAAATAAGCCCGAGGATCCTTTCTGTCCCATCTTTGTTCTATTTCCAAGATCCAAGCGGCCAAGAAGTTCCCTTACTTCTTGTTGAGTATAGACATGCTAAAAATAAGCACATTCACTCTGTAAGGTTGTGCTTAGACTTTAGATTATTTATTATTTGTGCCTAAAAGTTAAAAAGTTACCTACAAGCATCATCAGCTATTTCATACAGAAGTATACAATAGTACACAAGTAAGCTACAATTTTAAAAAGCTAATAAGTTCTTTAACATTAGCAATTAAGGTTGGTTATTGGATCGTGCTGCTATACTAAAAAAAGTGTCCAAACCTTATACTCTAAACCAGAGATGCAGAGATTTAAGGGATCTACAGGTAAATTTCAAGAGTCTATGAATCCCTTAAAACTATATGCAAAATGTTGAGTAAATATGGGTCTTTATGAGAAGGCCCATAGATTTTCTTAGCATTTCAAAGGGCTCCCTGACCAATTGCTCCCGTCTCCAAATAATGCCAAGAACCATTACATTATATTGTTAAAAATGCTCAGATAGATCGGGGGCAGAATGGACCCCAGGAGTAGCATGGGAAATCATAACACAGAATTTATCTAAAATTATTACAACATAGAAAATAGTTTTGTTACAAGTAGCTTAGTGAAAATGGATTCCAAACTGTAGTTACTACATATTTGAGAAACCAGGAATCTTTATGCATTCCGAAATATTCACAGACAGGAATTTCAATACAAAAGACAACTTTAGCTCTTTTTTGTGAAAAATGTAAACTTAACTGTTCAAATCACCATATAGTATTTCACTTTTGACTAACAGCTTCAGGTTTTTGTGCCATCTGAATTCCAGCCTCTGTATTCTTGACTCTGGATAATCTAACTCTGGATAAGAACAGCTTAACATTTCCTTAGTGTATAGCAAATCATCAGAAAAGGTCCTAGAGGTGATTTTCAGGAGGAAAATAAAGTCTGTAGCATAGAAGTCTTCCCTGACTTCAAGTAGCTTGATATTAAAGAACCATAATAGATCATCTCTTTGGCAGATGCAATATTAAGTTACATTGAATCCTTAAAATGTGAGCTCTTTAAGAAACAATACTCATTATCTTATCCTAAGAGTGTGTTTTCGAAAACAAGTCAAAACGAGGGGCAAAGTATAATTCTGGCATACTTCTTGACACCTGATTTCTAGCAATCAGACTGGAGATTCAAATTCTAGCCAACCAAGAAAAATAACTGAAACTTTTAGATTTATGATAAAAATAATATATCACTAAAAACTGTAAGGATATTTCATATCCTTTAAACAATAGGTATGAAAGTTTTTTTGCAGTCAGTTTTGGAGGATACTTACCCTGTCATCAATTATGACCAAATCTTTTGGTTCTGTTCTATCAAACTTCAAGACACGATATTTCGTTTCTGCATTATTGCTCCCAACTAGAAAGTATCTCTGTAAATAAAAAGGAATGTCATTAGTTTATCAAGGCATTTTGCCCTATACACATTTTATACCACTTCAGTTTTTGAAATTAAATACATTAACAAAGTCAGGTTACTTTTTAAAGAAATATTCCTGTTATGTATAACTGGCAGATTAAAGAAAAGCTGACTCCAAAAGGTCAATTTTAAAATTAAAATATTCCTAGTGGTTTCATGATAAAGATCAGTCTGATGTCTGAAATGTGCCCAGTAACCAGGTCAGATGAATTTAATTGTCATAAATTTAGAGATTAATCTAACTGATTGGAGGCTGATGTTTAAGCTTTACCAGGAAGAAGCTCTGGTAAAAATTCGAAAGCTCAACATATAATTAGGAATGCTTAGACAATTATAGCTACTAAAGTACTGACAGCTTATCAAAAAACTACTTACAAATTTTCATAAATGTCTGCAAATGTCTTTAATATAGTAACTATAAAATCTACCCCAAAGTCCCATAAATGATTAAAATGGTTGTCCTTCCCAAATGACCTTTTATAGATAAGCTACAAGAAATTATTATTATTCTTTCTTTCCTAAAACAGTTCCTTGGAGCATTCTGACTAAACACAATCACATTAGTCTTATTAAATAAACACTGGAGGGGTGCTGGGCAAGATGGCTGACTAGAGGCAGCCAGGAGGAACAGCTGCCACCGAGGGACCAGGACAACTGGAGCACTCCTAACAGATCTTCAGAGGGAAGGCACTGAGAGTGGTGGAGGGAAGACACAGAAGCTGGGCTGAAGAGGGAGGAAGCTGGGAACCCTGCATGGGACTACCATGCACTGGCATTCATTCCTGGCCCCCAGTGACTCTGGGGGAATGGGTGAGTTGAACTGGTAAGGAGAAACTTACTCTCGCCAAGGCCTCTGGAATCCTGACAGAAGGAGACTCCCTGACCACCACAGACACTTGAGTTGGCAGGGAGAGCTGCTCAGAGAAGTGGTAGGGGCAACACACTGGCTTATGCAGAGCCCAAAGGGTTTGGTATGGGAGCATTTGTAGTCGAGCACAGCCAGGGACACTCATCCCCCTAGGGTTGACTTGTTCCCATAGGAGACTTTAGCCCTAGGGGAACTGTTGGACCTGAACTCTGCAGGGCGCTCTTGCCCAACAGACTGGACAGTCGACCTGAGCACCCCTTGGTCTGCTGACCTCTCTCCCAGGGCCCCAGCCCTGCTTGCAGGGAAGCCTTAGGTGTCCTGGGGGCCTGCATCAGAGCCTCTGTGCTGGTGGACTGGCACCTGATTGGTGAAGAGCTCTAGTGGGGTGGCCCCCATGGCCACCCAGCAGCCCACCCTCTCCCTCCCTCCACTGCAGCTTCCCGCAGGCTCAGTGCCACTTCCAACATCACTTTGCCAACGTGTATGCGCAGGCGGATTTTGTCTTCCTTGCCCTACCAGTGCACATGTGCGCATGTACCCTGTCCTGCCACTGCTGCAGTTGGTGGTGCAATCCACCTCCCTCCTTCAGTTGCACTGCCATTGCAGCTGGAGCCTTGGTGGGCACAGAGCCAGCCTGCCCCGTCCTCATCCCCCCCTGTGCCAATGCTGCCATGGGAATGAAACTACGCACAGAGGCCAGTGGACCCTCCCCAGCTCTCAGTGACCACCACTGCCTGCAGCACACAGAGAGTGTATACAGACCTGCACCTACCAGTGCCCTGCCCCTGTGCTAACAGGATCACCATGATGACTGCATGCACCATCACCAGCAGGGCCTCCCCGGCACCCTCAGCCATGCTGCCTCTGCTGCTGCTGTGAATGCCCACATGGAGGCAGGCACCTGCTGGCACCCTGCTGCAGCCACCATGCTTTTGCTGCCACTGGCACATGTGAATGAGGACAGATCCCACTGCCACCGCACCATGAAATGCTTTGGCTGACACCACTCATCAAAGCGTAGTGACCAGCAGTCACTACACGTTGGCACCCTCAGCGCATTGGATACCTAACCTCAAGGAGCCAGAGAACAAAGTCAGAGCCCAATACGAATATTCCGGAGTTAGAGCACACAGTCCAGGAGTTGGCAGCTGAACGTTGGCCCCCTATAATCTTCCAGAAACAAAACCTGTCGACTGAATCCACCTTATCCCACAATCAAGCCCTTAAGGTCATCAAATAGTATAAAAGAAAAAAAAAGCCACATAAAGGTCAATAGCTTCAAAGATTGAAGAAACATTAGCCCACAAAGATGAGAAAGAACCAGTGCAAGAACTCTGACAGCTCAAAAAGCCAGAAGTGCCTCCTCCAAACAACTGCACTATTTCTCCAGCAAGGGTTCTGAACCTGGCTGAGACGTATGACATGACAGAAATAGAATTCAGAATAGGAATAGAAATGAAGTTCATTGAGCTACAGGAATATGTTGAAACCCAATCCAAGGAAGCTAAAAATCATGATAAAACATGACAGACAAAATAGCCAGCATAGAGAACATTTCTGACCTGATAGAGCTGAAAAACATACTACAAGAATTTCATAATGTAATCACAAGTACTAATAGCAGAACAGACCAAGCGGAGGAAAGAATCTCAGAGCTTGAAGACCGGCTTTCTGAAATAAGACAAGAATAGAGGAAAAAAAGAATGAAAAGGTATGAACAAACCCTCTGAGTAATATGGGATTATGTAAAGAGACTGACTCTATGACTCACTGGTATACCAGAAGAGAATGGAACCAACTTGGAAAACATATTTCAGGATATCATCCATGAGAAATTCCCCAACCTATCTAAAGAAGCCAACATTCAAATTAAAGAAATGCAGAGAACCCCAATCAGATACTTCACTAGAAGATCATCCCCAAGGCACATTATCATCATATTCTCCAAGGCCAAATGAAAGAAACAATGTTAAAGGCAGCTGGAGAGAAAGGTCAGGTCACCTACAAAGGGAAGCCCATCAGACTAACAGTGGACCTCTCAGCTGAAGCCCTAAAAGCCAGAAGAGATTGGGGGCCAATATTCACCTTCTTGAAGAAAAGAATTTCCAACCCAGAATTTCATATGCAGCCAAACCACGCTTCATAAGCAAAGGAGAAATAACATCCTTTTCGGACAAACATGCTGTGGGAATTTGTTACCACCAGAACTGCCCTGCAAGAGCTCCTGAAGGAAGCACTAAATATGGAAAGGAAAGACCATTCTCAGCCACTAGAAAAACACCCTGAAGTACACAGACCAGTGACACTATAAAGCAACCACATAAACAAGTCTGCAAAATGACCAGCTAACATCCTGATAATAGGCTCACACATACCAATTCTAACCTTGAATGTAAATGGACTAAATACCCCATTTAAAAGGCACACAGTGGCAAACTGGATAAAGGACTAAGACCCATCAGTATGCTGTCTTCAACAGACCCATCTTACATGCAATGAAACCCACAGGCTCAAAATAAAGGGACAAAGTAAAATCTATCAAGCAAACGGGAAACAGAAAAAAGCAGGGGTTGCAATTCTAGTTTCTGACAAAACAGAGTTTAAACCAACAAAGCTTTAAAAAAAAAAAGACAAAGAAGGGCATTACATAATGGTAAAGGGTTCAATTCAACAAGAAGATATAACTATCCTAAATATATATGCACCCAACACAGGAACACTCAGATTAATAAAGCAAGTTATTTGTTTTTGTTTTTTTTGTTTTTGTTTTTGTTTTGAGACGGAGTCTCGCTCTGTCACCCAGCCTGGAGTGCAGTGGCGCAATCTCAGCTCACTGCAAGCTCCACCTGGGTTCACGCCATTCTCCTGCCTCAGCCTCCCGAGTAGCTGGGAATACAGGTGCCTGCCACCACATCCAGCTAATTTTTTGTATTTTGTTTAGTAGAGACAGGGTTTCACCGTGTTAGCCAGGATGGTATTGATCTCCTGACCTCGTGATCCACCCGCCTAGGCCTCCCAAAATGCTGGGATTACAGGCGTGAGCCACCACACCCAGTCATAATAAAGCAAGTTTTTAGAGACCTTCAAAGAGACTTAGACTCCCACACAATAATAGAGGGAGACTTTAACACCACACTGACAATAGTAGACAGATCATCAAGACAAACTTAACAAGGATACTCAACATCAGAGCTGAACTGAAGGAGACTGAGACACGAAAAACCATTCAAAAGGTCAATGAATCTAGCAGCTATTTTTTTAAAAAAAAACTAATAAAGTATATAGACTGGAAGCTAGACTAGTAAAGAGAGAAGATTCAAACAAACACAATCAGAAGCAACAAGTGGGATATTAACGCTGACCCCACAGAAATACTAACAACCATCAGAGAATAGTATGAACACCTTTATTCACATACACTAGAAAATCTAGAAGAAATAGATAAATTCCTGGACACATACACCGTCCCATGACTGAACCAAGAAGAAACTCAATCCCTGAACAGACCAGTAATGAGCTCTGAAACCGAGGCAGTAATAAATAGCCTACAAGCAAAAAACGACAACAACAACAACAAAACAAAAATCCAGGTCCAGACAGATTCCAAGCTGAATTCTAGAATATGTACAGAGAAGAACTAGTACCATTTCTACTGAAACTATTCCAAAAAAACTGAGGAGGAGGGACTCCTCCCTAACTCATTCTATGAGGCCAGCATCATCCTGATACCAAAACCTGTTAGAGATACAACAAAAAAAGAAAACCTCAGGCCAATATCCTTGATGAACACCAACGCAAAAATCCTCAACAAAATACTGGCAAATCGAATCCAGCAGCATATCAAAAAGCTTATCCACTACAATCAAGTAGGCTTTATCCCTGGGATGCAAGGTTGGTTCAACATATGCAAATCAATAAATGTGACTCACCATATAAACAAAACTAAAGACAAAAATCACATGATTATCTCAATAGACCCAGATGTTTTCAATAAAATTCAACATCCATTCATGTTAAAAACTCAATAAGCTAGGTATTGAAGGAACATACCTCAAAATAATAAAAACCATATATGACAAACCCACAGCCAACATCATACCAAATGGCCAAAAGCTGGAAGCATTTCCCTTGAAAACTGGCACAAGACAAGGATGTCTTCTCTCAACACTCCTATTCAACATAGTATTGCAAGTGTTGATCAGGGTAATCGGGCAAGAGAAAGAAATAAAAGGTATCTAAATAGGAAGAGAGGAAGTCAAACTACCCCTTTTTGCAGATAACATGATTCTATTTCTAGAAAACCCAACAGTCTCAGCCCAAAGGTTCTTAAGCTGATAAACAACTTCAGTAAAGTCTAAGAACACAAAATCAATGTGCAAAAATCACTAGCATTCCTATACACCAACAACAGTCAAACTAAGAGCCAAATCAGGGACAAACTCCCATTCACAATTGCCACAAAAAAGAACAAAACATCTAGGAATACAGCTAACTAGGGAGGTGAAAGATCTCTACAAGAACTACAAACCACTGCTCAAAGAAATCAGAGATGACACGACTAAATGGAAAAACATTCCATGTTCATGGATAGGAAGAATCATTATTGTGAAAATGGCCATACTGCCCAAAGCAATTTATAGATTTGATGCTATTCCTATTAAACTACCACTGACATTTTTCACAGAACTAGAAAAAACTATCTTAAAATTCATAAGGAACCAAAAAAGAGCCCAAATAGCCAACACAATCCTCAGCAATAAGAACAAAGCTGGAGGCATCATGCTACCCAACTTCAAGCTATACTACCGGGCTAAAGTAACCAAAACAGCATGGTACTGGTACAAAAACAGACACGCAGACCAATAGAACAGAATAGAGAACCCAGAAACAAGGCCACACATCTACAACTATCTAGTCTTTAACAAACCTTACTAAAACAAGCAATGGGGAAAGGATTCCCTATTCAATAAACGATCCTGGGAGAATTGGCTAGCCATATGCAGAAGATTGAAAGATTGAAACTGGACCCCTTCCTTACACCACATACAAAAATTAACTCAAGATGGATTAATGTCTTAAATGTAAAACCCAAAAGTACAAAAACTCTGGAAGACAACATAGGCAATACCATTCAGGACATAGGCACAGGAAAAGATTTCATGATGAAGATCCAAAAGCAATTGCAACAAAAGCAAAAAATGACAAATGGGATCTAATTAAACTAAAGAGCTTCTGCACAGCAAAAATAAACTATCAAGAGAGTAAACAGACAACTTACAGAATAGGAGAAAATTTTTACAAACTATACATCTGACAAAGATCTAATATCCAGCATCTGTGAGGGACTTAAACAAATTTACAAGAAAAAAACATTAAAAAATAGGCAAAGGACATGAACAGACTTTTCTAAAGAAGACACACATGCAGCCAACAATCATATGAAAAAAAAAGCTCTGCATCACTGATTATTAGAGAAATGCAAATCAAAACCACAATGAAAGACCATCTCACACCAGTCAGAATGGCTATTACTAAGAAGTCAAAAAACAACAGATGCTGGAAAGGTTGCACAGAAAAAGGAACACTTATACACTGTTAGCGGGAGTGTATATTAGTTGAACCATTGTAGAAGACAGTGTGGCAATTCCTCTAAGACCTAAAGACAGAAATACCATTCGGCCCAGCAATCCCATTACTGGGTATACACCCAAAGGAAGAGAAGTTGTTCTATTATGAAGACAAATGTTCTATTATGAAGACATGTATGTTCACTGCAGTACTGTTCACAATAGCAAAGACATGGATTCAACCTAAATGCCCATCAGTGATAGACTGGATAAAGAAAATGTGGTACATATATACCATGGAATACTATGCAGCCATAAAAAAGTCCTTTGCAGGAACATGGATGGAGCTGGAGGCCATTATCCTTGGCAAATGAATGCAAAAACAAAAAACCAAATACTGCACGTTCTCACTTACAAGTGGGATGAGAACACATGGACACACAGAGGGGAGCAACAGACACTGGGGTCTTTTGGAGGGTGGAGAGTGGGAAGAGGGAGAGGATCAGGAAAAATAACTAATGGGTAGTAGGCTTAATACCTGGGTGACAAAATAATCTGTACAACAAACTCCCATGACACAGGTTTACCTATGTAACAAACCTGCACGTGTATCCTAAACTTAAAAGTAAAAAAAAAAAGAATACTGAGAATAAAATAATCAAAATGTAGAAAAATATATTTAAATGAAAATGCTTTTAAGAAAAACTAAATGAAATGAATTATTCTAAAATTATATCTAAAAAATAAGTACAACTTCATTAGCAAAAATAAAGATATTTCGCTTCAAAAAGTCCTTTAAAAAGTGATACTTTTTAAACATTGCAAAAATTGAGAAAACACTGTCATAATCAACTCACATTGTGCCATTTACTACTGGACATATAAGATGTAGATACACAAAGCAACTAAATAACAAATAAGTCTTTCGATATTAAAGGCCAAAATGAAGCATGTAGACCATAGGAAATCAGCGCAGGCAAGACTGATGTGGTTTACTATAGATGAGAAAAATGTCAGACGAGTTGGGCCTAGAATTGAACCTTCAAGAATGGTTAACACTTTAAAAGGTAAGAATTTACTGTATATTACAACATGAACACTCGGATATACTGTTTTAACTTTAAATCCGTAGAAATACATGGAATTTTTACTATTAAGTATATATATATATATATACACGTCAGTTTATAAAGGTCTGATTTACTGATAGGTTATGAAGAGCAAAACAATCTGTTAAAAATGATGGGTTAGCCTGATCTCAAGAGGAAAGCTAGTCAAGAAATTCAATCCTTCATCTCCTAGGAGAGGTACAGTCTAGATGACACTATGAGTTATAATGAGGTAAAAATAAAGCAATTATAATAAAAATTAGTAAACTAAGTTGGGACATCCAGTGACAGGGTTCGATGTACTGGGGGCACAGTTAGACAGACAGGCAAACAGGAAGAGAAAAAGTCAAAGAATCTCAGCCAGGCTTCAGCTAATTCCTGTCCCTGACACCCCACCCACCACTGAGAGGAGAGGGGGTAGCCAATCTAACAACGTTCACCTAAGAAGAATAGTTTGTACACGATACGTGCTTGTTAGCAGAAAAGGGAGCCCTTCTTGAGGGCTTAAAATATGGCTTCTAGGAGAGGAAATAGCAAGTGCAAAGAACTGAAAAGGGAAGAAGCTAGCATGTTTGTTACAGGCACAAGAATAAGCGAGAAAAATGTTCGTTCACAAAGCACCTAACACAGTGACTACAGAAAATGTTTGTTCACAAAGCACCTAACACAGTGACTACAGAGGTCAGCACAAAAAAGACACTCAATAAGTGTTAGTTCCTTTTCTTTCCTTTACTTTGTAAGAAGTCAGTGAGACTATGCCATTGTATTTGAGGAAAAAGACAAATGCCAGAGGAAAACAGAGTAGCCCAAAGGGAGGAAAGCATGTTCAGGACCAGAATGGACCCACAATGGGAGAATGCGCCAATCTGTTGGTAGTCAGTCTATGTCCTCAGGAGAGAAGAGCATGCAAACTGACAACCATGAATAGCATGCTATAACAGAGGCATGAACTAGATGCCATGAGAACACAGGAAGGGCAATTGACTTATCTGGGGATGGTCAGAGCAGGCTGGTGTTGTCCTGATTCTGAATCTGGCCTTGAGGAACCTCTAAGCAGGACTTTGAGCACTGAGCCAAGACAGGGCCAGTGAACCACCCATGTCCACCTGCACCAATCCCTACTCATCACCTGTTCTCCCCAAAGCACTTTTGTTTCTATCTAAATGTAGTACTTACTTCTGAAAGTCTTGTCTAAATTTGTTTGAGGCTTGTCTGCCCCCTACTATAAGCACCTCAGGAGACTGGGGCTAACTCCTTAACCTCTGTGGATTTTAATTCCCTAGTCTAGTAGTACAATATGGTGCCTCAGCATTGGCTAAGTGTTAGGTGGAAGAACAACTGTGTACCACAGAGTAATCATTTCATGTGCTGGGTAATTTTCTAAGACATTTACACTAACCCAGCTTTTCTGGGTAAGCATATATAGAAAAATGGCTCTTTTAAGTCAACTACTCAGTAAGGAGGAACATCCTAGGTTTAAAAGAGGAAATTCCCTAGAATTTTATTTTTTAATTTTAACTTTTATTTTAGGTTTGGGGGTATATGTGAAGGTTTGCTACATAGGTAAACTTGTGTCACAGGGGTTTGTTGTACAGAATTTTAATAAATCTTAGGAAACCTAAAGATTAATTGCAATGGGATGATACTTTGGCAGTTTGTGATTTTAAAAACAGATATAAATCCTGACATGCTCATGGGCAAATGCATTATTGGACTCTGAAACACATACTTAGGAAGGCGGATCTGTACTTCCCATATCTAGATCCTTCCAAAGAATCCATGAATCAGAGGAGCCAAAGGCTAAAACCCACAGAATCTGGAAATAGATCAGAGTGGAGGGAAAGAAATGGGAAACACTGTAACTAGCCGCATTCTCTCTCTTCTCATAGTCCAAGAATCCTAAAAACGTTTTGTGCAGAGAATAGCGACCTCATGTGGAGCCAGTTATGTGGGAAAGAAAATCCCTGCTTTTCAGCGGGCCTGTTGTAGACCGCGGAATCACTGCCTGCACTGCCCTCTGGTGGGCAGCTGACCATCTACTTTCACACCAATTTTTTAAGAGGTAACTTCCAGAAAGGCCTTGTTTCTACTCGTTCTGATTTCCTTTCTGTTGAATGTATCAACACTGTATATCCTCAGCCTTTGTTACATTTAATAGTATGTTTCAAAATGGACCTCAGCATTTTGGGGATTAAAAATTTCCCTAAAGTTTCCCTCCACTAAATTTTTCTCCACTGTTGATTTTTTTCCCCAATTTTTAATTTAAAAAAATTTTCAAAGACAACAGAACAGTACAACGAACACCCATATACCCTTCATCTAGACTCACCAACTGTTAACATTTTGTTGCATTTGTTTTCTCCCTCCCCCACTCCTGATAGACGCTTTCTTCCTCTGAACCTCTGGAAATGAGTTGCAGGTATCATAACACATAATCATAATATCATCGATAAAATATTATGTACAATTTATCTTCCAATTTTCCCCCATCTCCCTATAATATCCTCTATAGCTGGATTTTTTAAAGCCAGAATCTAATCAAGGATCATGTATTACATATCTTTATGTAAAGATATGTTACATCTTTTTAAATCTTTTAATCTAGAATAGTCTGTCAGGCTTTGTTTTTCATGACTTCGCCATTTTTAAAGAGCCTACTTTTTTTATTTTTTTATTTTTTTGAGATGGAGTCTCACTCTGTCACCCAGGCTGGAGTGCAGTGGTGTGATCTTGGCTCACCAGAACCTCCGCGTCCTGGCTTCCTGGGTTCAAGCAATTCTCCTCTCTCAGCCTCCTGAGTAGCTGGGATTACAGATGTGCACCACGACATGTGGCTAATTTTTTTGTTGTTGTTGTATTTTTAGTAGAGACAGGGTTTCGCCATGTTGGCCAGGCTGGTCTGAAACTCCTGATCTCAAATGATCCACCTGCCTTGGCCTCCCAAAGTGCTGGGATTACAGGCATGAGCCACCACGCCCGGCCCCAAACCCACGTTTTTTTTTTACATAAATTTTCTTGGTGTTTCTATTTATGTCACTCATTTGACCACTGACTAGTAAATGCCTCATATGTGTCACGAACTAGGCTCGATGCCTGAGGAAAAAGATAAACTGAAGCTATATTTTGGAGATATAACTTACTGGTAGATGGATCAGGAAGGAGAGTAATAGATCCAATTACCTTTAAGCAGATAGCTAGATGATGGTGCCACTTACTCATGTCAAGATGACTAGAGAAGAAACAGGTGTGAAGGGAAACCAAGAGTTCTGTTCACAACATGCCCAGAGAGGCCAAGTGAGAACTCTGTGGGTAAAAGAGCTCAGTGGGTGCCATCAGCACATATGCAGCATTTAAAGCCATGGGACTGGGTTAAACCTACTACAGAGAGTAGGGAGAGTGACGAGAGCCCAAAAAAGCTAGCCTGAGGAACTCCATTATTTAGAGGCCAGATACAGAGAAGGAACCAGCTGAGAAGATTGGGAGGAATGGCTGGTGAATGAGAAAACCCCAGCACGGGGTGGACTCATCAAAGCAAAGAAAGATCATCTGGTAAAGGAGAAAGCCGTCACATCAGATGCTGCTGAGAAGTCAAGTCGATAAGAACAGAGCATCTGACGACAGGCACTTGTGAGTGGCCCTTCTGTGGGCAGTCTCAGGGACAGAGAGGGGTCAAGATCCACAACAGAGACGTCTGAGGTGCAAAACAGGTAGAATCCTGGATAAAGATGGGGGAGTGGACACCTCTGGTCCTCCCAAACATCTTACTAAAACCACAGTAAAGTTTTTTATGTTTGTTTTTAGGCTCAAGCCTCAAGAGCAAAAGGAGGAACAAAGAAGATAAAGGAGAAAAATAAAAACCATTTGAAACTGAAAAGCATGTGTAACAAAGCTGACTCCTAAACTGGTAATGGAAAAGTCAAGAAGCAATCCAATTTACACAATAGAACCTCCAAAAGGCTTGGGAATTTGAAGCCCCTGATACCTCTGTAGTGTCAGAAGAAGATAAAAAGAAGAGAGCACCAAAAGAAGTTAGCACAGCTTCTAAAAAGACAAAAAAAAAACCAACAAGCTTCAAACTAAAGATCAAGAACAGAGTAACATTAGAAGCTCTCAGCAACAATGCTGGAAGGTGGAAGAGAATGACATAAGGCCTTCAAAATTCTAAAGGAAAATTCATTCCAATCCTTAATTCAATATTTATCAATCAAACCTGAGGGTGGCATAGGACATTTTTAGATACTTATGCGCTTAAAAAAAAATGACCTTCTATGAACCCTTTCTCATGAAGTAATTAAAGGAAGTACTCTACCAAAACAAGTCCATAATCAAGAAACAGGAAATGATGGGATCCAGGAAAACAGGGAAAGTGTCATAGAGAGTATGATATAGGGTAACGGTGAAGGGAAACCCCAGAATGGTGGCTGTAGTGCAGGCCTTGGGAGACTCCAGTCTGGACTAAAGCCATTGCTTCAAGATGAAACCCAGAAGAATACTTAAGGGGTGTGAATGTGTTGAGAGATTTATACATCTAGGGGAAAGTCAGGGTTCAATTTATTACAAATTTGTAGTAAGAACTAGGGATTGAAAGATGACGAAAAGTCATCTCAAGTATTGGCAGAGTCTGAAGAAGCAAAGGGCCCCTAGTTCAAATGGTAGAGGGAAAGGAGACAAAATATCCAAGAATAGGGAAGGAAAGGGAGCAGTAATTGGAGTACACAGAATTTCCATAGATCAGGCATGCCTCAGCCAGACTCCCTAAATGCATATATACATGCAAGTAGATGCCTACAAATCAACACCACTAGGGAAAAGGTTTGTGTATTTGTAGATATGCTGGGGCTTGGGATTTGGCAGGAGTTCAGGTGGAGAATTAGGATACCAAAAAAAAAAGCTACATTGAAATAATACCTGTTAAGATAGAAGATGAGCTAAACTGGCTCTCTTCTGAAAGTAAAGTGTCATTGTTCAAGCAAAAGCTTAAAATTTCAATATAGCTTTAATAGAGTTGAGTTGGTATAAAGGTGAGTATTTCTAAAATATATATGTGAAATCCAAATGGAATACAATAGGTAATCCATTTAACAGGAAATTCAGTATCTACTAATATTATCTCCTTTTATAATGACAGGCTAATTAATCACTCACTTTTCATCTGAGGGAGGAAAATCAGCCTTCTTGAAAGAAATTTCAGGTTGTATGACAGCTTCAATTCATGTTAAACTTCACTTGAACTTTCAGATTAAATGTATTATTTGTAAAGAGCACCATGAAGTTGCTTCTCCCAATCTAACAGTATTGCAAGCCTGCCTCCTCATTTGGTCCGGTAATCCCAGTAATTGGGTAATGCCGCCCAGATGGGGGAAGTGAGTCTCAAGAGAGGTCTGCAAGTCTATCCATTAGAGCTTCAGGGCTTTACTCTGGGGAAGCTTCAAATCCTCTGTAGAAATAAATGTGAATGTCACCTCCAACCACACACTCTAAACCAGTTACTAATATAATCGCTATGTTTCTCTCTCTCTCACTTTATATACTTTGATTTCCTTTTCCATTCCTTAGTCAACTACACCCTATATTGCTCTCTCCCATTCCCTGATTACACAAATCAAGGCTAATTAAGAAAGGTGCATTTCCTCACCATGTGGTTCTTGTTTTATTCTACTTTCTGTGATGGGGGTGGGAGGGAGCTTCCTTAAATCCTTTTGGAACAAGGCAGGCAATAAATGCATACATATATGCTAACAATCTTGAACAAGTAAGAGTAAAGATTATCCTAACAACTTTCATCTCCCCGCCCCCTGCAAAATAGACACATGCAGACCTAGTTCTGTTTAGCTACCAATTTTAACATCAACCATTATGTGTTCATTTCTTTGCTATGAAATGGTCACTTACTGTGATGCTAAGATCCCTATGCCATCACATATTAAGCAAGGGCACCTTCTTGTAAAAGGCAAACTGCAATTTCACCCAGGATAACTTCAGGTTGCTAAATTTCTGCGGAAACTCCTAGTTGCACTGGGCTGTATGACTGTTAGTGCTGCGTTAGGCCTGGGCCACAGGACATATTAGGGACCAGAGAAGAGTCACAAGAGCTAAGGAGCATATTGAAGGTGCTGGGTGCCAAAAAGAATAGGTAAGTTTGGGAAAGGGTCAACCCTCACAAGCTGGAACTACACTTCCTGCATGTCATCTGCCAACACAGCTCCCTTTCCTCTCCAAATATTCCTCAAAATCCACCTCTATACACAGAGAACAATAACGACCTGAACTCCGCCTCCAGAGCAAGTCTACCCAATTATATTTCTTTTTTTTAATTAAATGTGGTTTTTTTTGTTTTTTTTTATTATTATACTTCAGGTTTTAGGGTACATGTGCACAATGTGCAGGTTTGTTCCATATGTATACATGTGCCATGTTGGTTTGCTGCACCCATTAACTTGTCATTTAGCATTAGGTATATCTCCTAATGCTGTCCCTCTCCCCTCCCCCCACCCCACAACAGTCCCTGGAGTGTGATGTTCCCCTTCCTGTGTCCATGAGTTCTCATTGTTCAATTCCCACCTATGAGTGAGAACATGCGGTGTTTGGTTTTTTGTCCTTGCGATAGTTTACTGAGAATGATGGTTTCCAGTTTCATCCATGTCCCTACAAAGGACATGAACTCATCATTTTTTATGGCTGCATAGTATTCCATGGTGTATATGTGCCACATTTTCTTAATCCAGTGTATCGTTGTTGGACATTTGGGTTGGTTCCAAGTCTTTGCTATTGTGAATAATGCCGCAATAAACATACGTGTGCATGTGTCTTTATAGCAACATGATTTATAGTCCTTTGGGTATATACCCAGTAATGGGATGGCTGGGTCAAATGGTATTTCTAGTTCTAAATGAAGGCTCAGGACAAGAGACAGCCCATCTTGTCCACTGGCTCTTTTGCTTCTTAATATGTCTCCTAATTCCTTTATAACCAATTAAAGGTACAGTGTCCCTTATCTGAAATGCTTGGAACCAGAAGTAAATCAGATTTTCTGTTTTCTTAGATTTTGAAAATATACATAATGAGCTATCCTGGGGATGGGACCCAATCTAAACATAAAATTCATTTATGTTTCATATACACCTTATAGACATAGCCTAAAGGTAGTTTTATACAATGTCTTAAATAATTTTGTGCATGAAACAAAGTTTGTGTACACTGAACCATCAGAAAGCGAAGACATCACTAGCTCAGCCACCCATGTGGACAATCCACAGTTGTTGGCATTACCACTTGTGGTGTCATGTCATGTCCAAAAAAATTTTGGATTTTGGTGCATTTCAGATTTCATATTTTCAGATTAGGGATACTCAACCTGTAATACAGCCCCACTAACCAAAACAAGAATGCCCATTTCTTTCAAATACTTCCCAGCAATGGCTTTGGCAAATCTTTGCCATTCTAACAAGGGAAAAAAGGGAATCTATTTTCATTTTATTGTTTTAATTATTTGCAAGTTGAATATTTTTTCATATTCAAACTTCTTTTTAGTGAGCTACTTGTTGATATCCTTGTCCTTTTTATTGGGTGTTTTATTTTTCAGATTGATTTTACAAGATATTTTTGCATGTAAGGATATACTGCTTTATCAGGCTACTAAGACTTTCACCATCTGTCATTAATCTTTTGACTGCTTTTAAATTTACATTGACAGTTTTAAATGTTTTATATTAGAAAAAAATTAAGTCAATGGTATAAATTTCTATCTTATGAAGCTAGAGAAAGATAAGTTGATTGCTATGGTATACATGTTTGTGTCCTCCCAAACATTTAAAATTCATATGTTGAAACCTAATCCTTAATGCAATAGTATTCAGAAGTGGGACTTTTTGGAAGTGATTCAGTCCTGAGAGCAGAGCCCTCCTGAATGGGGATAGTGCACTTATGAAAGAGGTTCAAGGAAGCCTTATTTGCTGCTTCCATCGTGTGTGGACACAGCAGGTCCTCACCAGACACTGGATCTGCCAGTGCCTTGATCTTGGGCTTACCAGCTTCCAAACTGTGAAAATCATGAGCCAACTAGTTGATAGGATTTTGTTACAGCAGCCTGAATGGAATAAGACACTGATTAATCCAAAATGCACATGAGAGGCCAGGCACGGTGGCTCACGCCTGTAATCCCAGCACTTTGGTAGGCCGAGGCGGGCAAATCACTTGAAGTCAGGAGTTCGAGACCAGCCTAGCCAACATGGTGAAATCCTGTCTCTACCAAAAATTCAAAAAGTTAGCTGGGCATGGTGGCGTGGGCCTGTAGTCTCAGCTGCTTGGGAGGCTAAGGCAGGAGAATCACTTGAACCCAGGAGGCAGAGGCTGCAGTGAGCTGAGATCGAGCCACTGCACTCCAGCCTGGGTGACACAGCAAAACTTCGTCTCAAAAAAAAAAAAAAAAAAAACGCATATGAGGAAAAAAAATAAGCCTAAGAGCAGAAATTAATTAACCAGAAAATACACAATAGAGAAAATTAACCAAGTCAAAAGTTTATTCTTTCAAATCCCTAGCAAGATGAATCAAAGGAAAATGAAAGAGAACACAAAACACCAATGTCAGAAATAAAAGTGAGAATTTTACTACAAATCCTATAGACATCAAAAGGATTATAAGGGAATATTATGGGCAACTTAATGCCAATAAATTCAACAACTAAGATAAAATGAACAAATTCCTGGAAAAATATAATTTGTCAAAACTGATTCTAGGTCCACTGAAAATGTGTATAGCCCTATATCTGTTATGGAAAATGATTGATATCATTATCAAAATTCACTCCACAAAGGAACTCTATTCACAAATCTTTCACTGGTGAATCCTAGCAAACATTGAAAAATAGAAGCAATACCAATCATATAATCACTTTCAGAAAATGAACACTTTTTAACTCACTTTATGAAGCTGGAGTTATCCTGATATCAAAATCAGACAAAGACATTAAGAAAATGATAGACCAATATCCTGAATGTATTAATAAAAGCAAAAATTCTTAACAAAATATTAGCATATAGAATCTAGCAATATATAAAAACAGTAATAAATCATGATCAAGTAGGGTATACCCCCAAAATCCAAGGTTTAACATTTGAAAATGAATTAATGTAATTGACCATAATATGCAAATAAAGAAAATGTCAAGCGCAGATGTGAAAAAAACATTTGACAAAATTCAACATCCACTCACAATTTTTTTATAAAGTCTCATCAGACCAAAGCAAGAAATATTCCTCAATCTGAAAAAGGGTATCTAACCAATAGCTTAACATCATACTCAATAGTGAAAGACTGAATCCTTTCCCTCTAAGATAAAAAACAAGAATGTCTGTTCTGGTCACTTCTATTCAACTTTGTACTAGAGGTCCTGGCCAGGGCCATAGGTCAAGAGAAAGAAATAAATGGCATCAAGATGGGGAAGCAAAAAGTGTTCCTCTTTCTAGATTATACAATTTCAATTATTCTGAATTGGTCTACAGATTCCATGAAATCCAAATCACAATCCCAACAGGCTTCTTATTAGAAGTTGACAAGCCTATTGTAAAATTCATATGGAAACACGAAGGTTCTAGACTAGCCATAATAATTCGGGAAAAGAATAAAGTTGGAAAACTTCCTGATTTTAAGACTTACTATAAAACTACAATTATCAAGACAAGTTGGTAATGACACTAAAAAAAAAAAAAAAAAAAACAACAGATCAGGCACAGTGGCTCAAGCCTGTAATCCCAGCACTTTGGGAGGCTGAGGCGGGCGGATCACGAGGTCAGAAGTTCAAGACCAGCCTGGCCAACATAGTGAAACCCCATCTCTACTAAAAATACAAAAAATTAGCTGGATGTGGTGGTGTGCACCTGTAATCCCAGCTATCCGGGAGGCTGAGGCAGGAGAATCGTGTGAACCCGGGAGGCGGAGGTTGCAGTGAGCCGAGATCGCGCCATTGCACTCCAGCCTGGGCGACAGTGCAAGTCACCGTCTTAGAAAAAAAAAAAAAAATTGATCAACGGAAAGAGTTTAAGAAAAGATCCACATTTATTCAGTCAACTAATTTTTTCAAAGGATGCCAAAGAAATTCAATAAAGGATAGTCATTTTTACAAATGATATGGGACAATTGAGGTACAGACAAAAGTGAACTTTAATCTCTGCAGCCTCCAAGAACTCTTAATGATTCTTGTTTCTTGGTATTCATGTCCTTCGTATGGTCCCCTCTCACACTCAACAGGGCTAACCTGTGTAAGAATATTGTAGAAATGATAGAGTGTGACTTCTGAGGCTCAGTCACAAAAGACAATGCAGTTTCCTCCTTGTTTCTCTTGCATAACTCTCTCTGGATGAAGCAGGCTACCACATTGTAAGGACAGACACTCAAGGAGTCCTGTGGAAATGCCCATGATGCAAGAAGGCAAAGCTCCTTGTCAACAGTTAGCTCAACTTGTCAGGCACGTGAGTTAGCCATTTTGGAAGTAAATCTGCCATTTCTTTCAAGCCTTCAGATGACTGCAACCCAGTTGAATCTTGACTGCAACTTCATAAGACCCTGAGCCAGAATCACTCAGCTAAGTCACTCCCAAAATCCTGATCTACTGAATCATACATTTTTCCCTTTTTTTTTTTTTTTTTTGAGACAGAGTCTCACTCCGTCGCCCAGGCTGGAGTGCAGTGGCACAATCTCGGCTCACTGCAAGCTCCGTCTCCCAGGTTCACGCCATTCTCCTGCCTCAGCCTCCCGAGTAGCTGGGACTACAGGCGCCCGCCACCATGCCCGGCTAATTTTTTGTATTTTTAGTAGAGACGGCGTTTCACCGTGTTAGCCAAGATGGTCTCGATCTCCTGACCTCATTTTTCCCTTTTTTAGGTAACATGTAATAATTGTACATATGAAACATAGAGTGATATTTTAATACATGCATACACTGTGTAATGATCAAATCAGGGTAATTAGCTTATCCATCACCTCAAACATCTATCATTTCTTTGTGTTGGAATCACTCAAAATCCTTTCTTCTAGCTACGTGAAAATCTATGATAAATTATTTACCTATAGTCAGCCTACAGTGCTATAAAACACTAGAGCTTATTCCTCTTATGTAGCCGTTATTTTATATCTGTTAACCCTCCCTCCCTATCATTCCCTCTTTCCTACCCTTCCTACCCTCGAATAACCACAATTCTACTCTCTGCTTTTATAAGCTCAACATCGTTTTTTAGCGCCCACGTATGAATGAGAACATTTATCTTTCTGTGCCTGCCTTATTTCATATAACATAATGTCCTCCAGACTCATCCATATTTGCTGTGAATGACAGAAATTCATTCTTTTTATGGCTGAATAGTATTCCATTGTGTGAATATATACCACATTTTTTAATCCATTCACCTGTCGATTCACATTTAGGCTGATTCCACATCTTAGCTATTGTGAATAGTGCTACAATAAATATGGAGGTGCTGATTTGTCTTTGACATACTGATTTCCTCTCTTTTGAATATATAAGGGGACTTGATAAAGTTCATGGAAAATGCATATTATAAAAAAGCTATGGATTTCAAAATTTTTTTTGCACGAAAATAAACTGATACTAACTTGCTATAACACATCTGAACAGGATCTAGTTTGAAGTACTAGGAAGGATAAGAGATCAGTTTGAAAACAGCCCGTCAGAGCAACATGAATTCTGCTAAAATTGAAACATGAACAAACATCAAATCTATGGTAAAACTAGGGTAGACGAATGGTGAAATCATTGATGCTTATTAAAAGTTTGTGGGGACAATGCCCCAAAGAAATATGCAGTTTACAAATGAATAACTTTAAGAAGGGATGAGACAACGTTGAAGATAAAGCCCACAGCAGCAGACCACCCATGTTAAATTTTTCAGGAAAAGAATTCATCTTGTTTGTTCCCTGATTAAAGAGAACAGATGATTAACAGCAGAAATAAGAGCCAACACCATAGACATCTCAATTGGTACAACTTACACAATTCTGCCTGAAAATTTAAAGTTGAGCAAACTTGCCACTTGACGGCTCCCAATGCTGTTTCACCCAGATCAGCTGCAGACAAGAGCAGGACCTTCTATAGAAATTTTAAACAAGTGAGATCAAGATCCTGAAGCATTTCTTCAAAGAATTGTATTAAACATGGCTTTACCAGTATGATCCTAAAGTCAAAGCACAATCAAAGCAATGGCTACCAACAGGTGGCAGTGGTCCAATTAAAGCAAAGCAGACGGGCCAAGAGGAAAGGTCATGGCAACATTTTGTGTGTGTGTGTATTCACTGCATTTTGCTCGTTGACTTTCTGGAAAGCTAAAGAACAGTATCTGCTTATTATGAGAGTGTTTTGAGAGAGTCAGCCAACACTTTAGCAGAAAAATACCCAGGAAGCTCCATCAGAGAGTCCTTCTCCACCACAACAATGCTGCTGCTCATTCCTCTCATCAAACATGGGGATTTTGCAAGAGTTTCAATGGAAAATAATTAGGCATCTGCCTTACAGTTCCAATTTTGCTCCTTCTGACTCCTTTTTGTTTCCTCATCTTAAAAAAAATTCCTTAAAGGGCACCCATTTTTCTTTAGTTAACAAAGTAAAAAAGACTGCACCAACATGGTTAAATTCCCAGGACCCTCGGTTCTTTGTGGATGAATTAAATGGCTGATATCATTAGTTACAAAAATGTCTTGACCTTGACGGAAATTAGCTTGAGAAATAAAGTTTACATTTGTTGTTTTTATCTTTTAATTCCATTTTCCCATGAACTTTTTGAAATCCCCTCATATACCCACCCAGTAGTGGGACTGCCGGATTTTTAGTTTTTTGAGGAACCTCCATACTGTTTTCTATAATGGCTATACTAATTTACATTACCACCAATACTATATAAGAATTCCCTTTCTCCATATCCGCACCAGCATTTGATAATTTTTGTCCTTTTGAAAATAGCCATTTTAACTGAGGTGACATGATATCTCATTGTGGTTTTAATTTGCATTTCCCTGATAATTAGTGACCTTGAGTAATTTTTCATATACCTGTTGGCCATTTGCATATCTTCTTTTGAGAAATGTCTACTCAGATCCTTGCCCATTTTTAATGGGACTATCTGGGGGTATTTGCTGTTGAGTTGTTGAATTCCTTGTATATTCTGGATATTAGTCCCTTCTTGAATGAAGAGTTTGCAAATATTTTCTCCATTCTATAGGTTGCCTCTTCACTCTGTTGTTTCTTTTGTTGTGCAGAAGCTTTTCAGCTTGATATAGTCCCATTTGTCTATTTTTGCATTTGTTCCCTGTGCTTTTAAAGTCTTACTCATAAAATCTTTGCCTAGACCACTATCCTGAAGCATTTCCCCTATGTTTTCTTCTGGTAGTTTTACAGTTTGGGGTCTTGCACTTAAGCCTTTAATCCATTGTAAGTTGATCTGTGGATATGGCAAGAGAGAAGGGCCTTATTTCATTCTTCTGCACACGGATATCCAGTTTTCTCAACACCATTTATTGAAGAGACTGTCCTTTCCCCAATATACATTCTTAGCACCTGCACCACACCGTATGCCTAGTGTTCCATTATTGGAACGCTAAGCTTGTGGGAGTTATTTATATCCTACTGCTTAAGGTCATCGCAAAGGTCTGATTTTTCACACACAAAAGATTTGCAACCTCTGGCATAAATGGGTTAATTAACTGCCTTAAATTATCTTTGCCTCATTTTTTTTCTTTACTAAATAATATATATAGTAGTAGAATTAACAGCATGATCTCTTAGAGGTCTTATGAGGATTAAATAATAAAATATATGTAGAATATTTTGGGCTATTATTCTCATTATTACAACCTACTACAGTTTTTGTTTTTTTAATTCATAGCATTTATCTAGTTACCTGTAATTTTATGCCTTTTTATTTATACTTTGAGCTTATTAGTAAAAACAAAACAAAACAAAACCTTTCTGCTTATATCTTTAAGCAAAAAAAAAAAAAAAAATATTTAACAACAAAACCGAGACTCAGTGATTCAATGCGGCAGACATTTTCAAGGGTGGTTGCCCAGCCCCAACCATTTGCTGAAACAAAGAGGATGATTCCACAGCTAAATCATTCCTGCCAGACTCCCCCTGGCCATGAATGATTTGTCCACTCAGGGGATGATACCCAATCATAGTTGAGTCAATCAGATTCTTTCTCCCAGCACCTACACTGTTTTTGGCAGTACTCTGAGAGGGTTCTCAAACCTGTTATCTCTTTCCTGCTTTTCCAGAAGCTGGATACCATGCAATGGCTCCCCTAGCATCCTTCTGATAAATTTACCTTTTGTCTCTAAGCTGGCCAGAGTTAGTTTCCATTACTTAGGCGGTTGAGAGGGGTCACAGCTGAGTTCTAGAACACACCTCTATCTCTTTGTGTTAGAGCTCCTTAATCCACATCTATTGAGAGACTACTGTTTGCAAGGCATGACCAGATATGTGCTGTGAGGATCAGCAAGGTTTTGACAGGAAAAGAGGGGGTGTGGCATTATGAGAATAGAGAACAGCAGAAAAACACAGGGAAGATATAGGGAACTGAAAGCAATACAGTTTTACTGCAGAATAAGGCATATGAAGGCACATGGTTGATCCTCAATAAATGTTTCATTAATTGATATTAAATTAGATGTAAAACTAGATAGACAAGTTGAGGACAAATAATACATGGCTTTGAATGCCAAACTAAGGGATTCAGAGTTTACTCTCCTCAGAATTGGGACCACTGAAGATTTCTGAGCAGAACAGCCCTATAATATGAATTGTGCTTTCTGAACACTAATATCTCACGCAGTCCTCATGAGTGATCAGCTTTTTAATGGGCTGAAATTTGTGTTTTATTTACGGCCAGATGCGGTGGCTCACGCCTGTAATCCCAACACTTTGCCAAAGCAAGGAGTTTTAGACCAGCCTGGCCAACATGGAGAATCCCTGTCTTCTACTAAAAACACAAGAATTAGCTGGTCATGGTGTCACATTCCTGTAATCCCAGCTACTTGGGAGGGTGGGGTGGGAGAATTTCTTGAACCTGGGAAGCAGGTTGCAGTGAGTGAGCCGAGATAGCACCACTGCACTCCGGCCTGGGTGACAGAGCAAGACTCTGTCTCAAAGGGGAAAAAAAAAAAGTTATTTATGTTTCTAACGAGGGAAATTTAGCGGCAGATTTTACAGAAAATAGGTTTCATTTCAATGACAAATGATACTTCTTTATGGCTCTCATTAGAGAACTGAAAATACTTGCAAATACAGTATATTTGATAATTTCATCTTCTGCTCTAGATCTAATCAAAGTTGTCAGCAAAATTAATTTAAGGTCAACAATTCTCTACTCATGTTAAACTGAGGGAGAGGTTATTGTGTTATTAGGACTATGTTATAACTGAGAAACTGTTAAATGCCTTCTCATACTCCTCTAATGGAAACAACCCAAGTTTCAGAGAAACAGTTTATAAAGCACTCTATAACATAGTGAAGAGCATTATGCAAATATCCAGCATATGCAATCTCGTTAGCATGAAATGGGTAGTATTAAACACAGCCCCCAATATCACTGTGGCACCCCAATTTAGAAGAGCTATACTGTACCAACTTTGCCTTCCACCCACAGAAAGGATCAAGTATGAAGTTCTATAAACACCATTCCCCCTTAATTGAGGAACTAGTAATCGAAATACAAACTGATCTGCTTATTCACTATTTACATGGCCATTCAAAGTAATAAAATTTTAAAAGTAAATGTTATGTTGAAAAAAGTCAAGTGAAAAGCAAGATGTTATCCAAACAAATTAGCTGTCTTTAAACAAAGTAAGTTTTCCTTTCCTTTCAAATAAGAAAAAAAGAGAACGAAAAAGTTCAGCAATAGAAGTGTAATTCATATGAATCGCAATGATGGTATACCATGGAATAGGAAAAAATAAGTTACGAGTCATAGTTCAAATTTTTTCCATATCCCTGCCTGTACAGTAACTTGTGAACTCCAGAACTAACAGACTTTCTGAAAGCTGAAAAGAATCCAGTAACTCGTACAGAGAACCTCATGAACAATTCCTGAGGTACCACAAGCACCTGTTTCCAGCGTGTTCCAGCCATGGCTTGTAAGTGGACCTGCAAATGCTGCAATGTCCAGGGTACCATAATAGGGGAAAGGCGCCCAGGCGCAGCTCAAGGGAGCTAGCTTACCCCAAGGCTGTGTTTGACAGGGATTTGGGAATTGGAGAGGAAGGAAGAGAAGGCAGGGTATAGCCTCTGCCCTACGGCCCCACACCCACCGGCAGACATCCAACCTCCCGCCTGCGCCCCGCCGCGAGGGGGTACTCACAGCTCTAGTCTCATACAGAACCAGCTTCTGGACCGAGCTGATGATGGGGGCGGCGGCCGTGGGCATGGCGGCGGCAAATGGGGGCCCCACAACAGGGCACGAGCCGCCGGACCGCCCCAGGAGACTCGGCGAGAAAACCCCTCAGACCCTGGACATCAAGTCCAGCCAGGAACAACACCCCCTGGGCACTAAACCTATAGATGATCAGGTGTTTCCGGATCCCTGCGCCCCGCCTCCAGGCAAGCCCCGCCCCTCACGGCGGGAGCGGGGCTGGAGGACGTATCATAGAGAGGTTGGGTAGAGAGTCCCGGGACCTGCGTGCTGCCGAGAGAGGAAGCGAAGAGCGCCATCTTTGGTAAGGACTGGAGGAAATCATGGGCGGAGAAAAAGTCGACGGATTAATTGAGTCTATTTATCTCCTTCATCTGTTTGGAAAAAAGGGGAAGGTTTGGGATTGGGTAGCTTCTTTTGAAAAGGGTTCTCCGAGTTACAGGATAGATCCTTGTGTTTTCCCAGCCTGCTGCTGCCCATTTTCCTGGAAGCCGGCCCTCTAACAGTACTTCACTGAGTATCAGTTTTCCCCTCACCTCTAATCCATGTTGTACCTATGCTGTGTGGCCCAAGAAATTGTTTTAAAATCACCTAAAGCTGGAAAGTGTGGCTTTGCCACAGGTTTGTGCCTGAGGCTAGTCACTTGAAGTTTTCGACAGAGACTAGCGCAGTGTGGCGGAGCCGCGCTTGAAAGGTTTCTTCATTTCACGTGTGCGACATAAATGGGCATGCGCGTACGCTCTCTTCCATAGTTGTGAAAATGAGTGTATTATAATTATGAATGCCAAATTAGGTACAAAAGTGACTATTTCGAATTGGAAAAGAAATGACAAAGAACTACAGCCCCGCTTCCCGAGGCCCCGCCCTCCAAGCGGCCGGTGCGCGGCGGCCGGAGGTCTCCCCGGCAACCGCCCGACAGCCCCGCGGAGTCCGTGGAGGCGGTTGCTGCCCTGAGGAGGGTCCGGCTGCGGCCAGGTAAGGAGCCTTTCGGCGGCCCGCTGGGTCGTGGTCCGCCCTGGAGGCATCTTGGTATCTGTTGCACGGAACCCCGCCTCCTGCGGGGACCCCCAAACCAGCGCCTTTTCTTGCAAAAGGGTCTCTTTGTAAATCCACTTTTTAAAACCACGTTTCCTTTCAACGACTGAAGTATTTATTCCACAAATATTTACTGAACACCTACTGCCAAGAGTATAAGATGTAGGGGAGAGGCAGCTAGCCTACCTTAGGCAGCAATGCTAGGTTTCCCAGGAAACCTCTAAACCTCAGAAACCTCTGCTAGAGGGCTTCTCAACTGCTAAGTGTAAGGAAACTTTAAAAAAAATTATAGAATTATAGCATACACAGATAACATTCATGTAACACCAAAGATCATATTGTAAATTAAAATTTGAGAAATTATAAAAATTTTAAAGAAATACTTAATTCTATGTTATTTTGCGCTTCTTTCCCCCTGTAGTTTGGTACGCCTTTTATTAAGAACTAGGAAGATGGCCGTGTCCGTTCTGGCATGTTGGACTTGGATCTTTTAACTGGGAAAAATAGCTGTGTTCTGTTTCATAATTAAACCAACTCTTCTGAATATTAGTTAAATATTTGCACAGTGTTTTTATCTAGGATAGTAACTCTTAAAATACCTGAAGCATTCTGGTTTTCAAGTATTATGGTTTAGCACTTCCATTTTAACTTTGTCTTAGTTGCTTTCACCCGGAATCAGATCCTAAGACAAAACTTTGACGGCAGGTTGTTTATATGAGACGTAATGCCAGGAAACAGCAGCAGGGAGGGGAAGAAAACTAATAAAGGGAATATTACCAAAGAAGTTTCTTTGTGGGCTGAATTCACTAGGGAATACTGGGAGGCATGTCTCAGTTAGCCTCTCTTGAGGGGCAAGGAAGCTGGAGTATTTATTCGCCAACTCCCATCAGTTATTGGATGAAGCCTGATAGGGCAGAACATTGATTCCCTAGAACTTCCAGTCTACCCTATGTTCAGAGAGAGTAGGTTCTGGTAGCCAGAGAGAGCCCTTAGGCAAAAAGTCGCACATGCTAACATTTTGGAAGTTGGGCTGGTCGTGCATAGAAAAGATGTATGTCGAGTGGATATGGGGGAAGGCACTAATAGCATCTGCTACATTCCACGCTTTGCAGCACTCATATCCATTCTTCCTCCACATCAAGTTCACACCATGCCACCCTAATTTTTTAAGGTAGTGGCTAGTCTCAATTTTTAAAAGAAAAGGACTTACAAAAAAAAGATGAATGAGACAAGCTGCAGAATCCACTACTGCAATTAATCTGAGGTCTGTAATGGATCATCTCCTTCCTCTACCATTATTGTAGATTTTCCTTACTCTTGGCCAAGACTTCTGCTGGTCTGTGTTTGCCCAGTAGGATAACGAGCTTTCATCCCTGAGGAGAGTAAGCCTTTGGTTACTGTGTCATTGTCGGGTTTTGGTTGCTGCAGTTACCCATTCACTGGACATGAAAGCATCAAGAGCTGTCTCAGAGAATCCCCTGAGTTCAAGAAATGCATCCCCTATCCCACTTATCTAGCAGTTTATGGCCGTACCACCTTGAGCACCCCCAATCTCATCTAATTACATAGCAGCAACCCTGTCTCCATCTGCCAATGCAATAACTCCTTATGGGCTTTTGGAGTCAAAAATGACCAGGTGGCAGCAGTAGTTTTAAGATTTAATGAAACCTTTACTGGGTCCCCTGATAGAACCATCTCTCCCCTCCACCAGACCCAGGACCTCTTGTCCAGAAGTGAGGTGCCAATTTTCCAAGTCAATCACTGAGAGTATTAGTGAGAGGGGTCACTCCTACTTCTAGCCCTTGTTTCAAAGCATATTCCTCATCTTGAAGTACATTGTCTCCATCCCACACAATCCCAAGATAGCGCCTTAGCTGTGCCTTTAAGAGACCGTTCCAACAGTCTGTCAAACCAGCAGCTTCTAGGTAAAGTGGTATTGTAAAAAGGGTCCTCTGATCCAAGGCAATATTATATGAGATGTCATGAAGATAAATGAGACATACTGTAAACCTTTAGGTAGTGGTGCTGGCCAAGGCACTGCAGGTAGGAAAAACAAGCCCATATTAGGAGCATTTGTCACTTGCCTCTTTAAAGCTGAAGGGGTCCTATGTAATCAATTTGTCACTGAATGAATGTTTTGTCTCCTAAAGGGGTTGTACCATATTGAGGGCTTAATATGAGCAGGTCTCTGCCATGAACAGGTAGAACATTCAGCAGCAGTAGTGTAGCTAAACCAGCCTCGTGAAAGGGGGCCTTGTTATGAGCCCATGCCTAGCCTTCATCACCTTCATCCCTGCCACCATGCCTACTTCATTTACAAACCCATTATACAAGCATTGAGGTGACCAGAAGCAAAGATTGGCTCATGTCTACTGGATAAATTATCCTGTCCACCTGATTTTTTCAGTGCCTCTTCTGAGGTGGATGCTTTCTGAGATACAAATATCTATGTATTTTACATCTGCTTATATTAGTTTTCTATGCTGCATAGCAAATTACCACAAATTTAGGAGCTTGAAACAACACACACTTGTGATCACACAGTTTCCACGGCCAGGGGCCCTGGCATCACTCAGCTGGGTCCTCTGCTTAGGGTTTCACAAGGCTGCAATCTTGGCTGAGATGTGCTTCCATCTGGAGACTTGACTAGGGAAGAATCCACTCCCAAGCTGATTCACATTGTTGGCAAGCATCATTGTTTTGTGGTTGTAGAACTGAGGTCCCTGTTTTCTTACCGGCTGTTGGCAGGGGCTGCACTCACATGCCACCTACTCTTCCTCATCACGTGGTCCTCTCACAACATGGCAGCTTACTTCTTCCAAACCGACAGAAAGTCTCCCTCCAGTCCCCTAAGATGGAGTCTTATACAATGTAACATATTCATGAGACAGACATTCTATCACCTTTGCTATATTTAGAAGCAAGTTACAGACCCCACTCCCACTCAAAGGAAGAGGATTACGCAAGGGTGTGACTCATTGGAGGTCAGATTAGGGTGTGTTTGCTACACCACCCTCATAGGCCCAATCACGTGCTTCTTCCCCAGAACTCTTTCTCTCTTACCTTCTGATCTTGCACCTTCTAGGCCCTTGATAAAACCAATCAGCATTGTCCTCCAAATTGAGAGCCTAGGAATACTGCTTAAAGCTCTGCCGCCAGGAAGATTTCCCCGAATCACCATTTTTCAGGGCTACTTGTGAGAGGAACTAATGTCTGGAAGCATTACATTTACAGCTCTTACCAGTATATTGTGATTCATCCATGAATTTTGTTTTCATTTTCTGTCAGCTGTTCTTAGGGAATTCTACATGAGGTGTGGGCTGAAAGAGACATTGGTGCATGAGACAGGTGACGTGGGCATCTGGGCTGCTTATTTATGAAATTTATTTGTGCCCTGAAGACCTGTTTGAGCCTGATCCCAATGTTCCATTTTTATCATTTAATGAATTGCTGCCATGCCTGCCTGACTTTAGGACTTGACTTGCCTGACATAACCAGCTCATAGTGGATACTTCCAGTTGCATAGTCACTTGATATCCCACGACCAGGCATTCATTCTCTACCAGAGCCCAAGAGCATGCCAAGAGCTGTTTTTTGAATGGGGAATCATTCTCTGCTGCAGACAGCAAGGATCTACAGAGAGAGGCTCCTGTTGTGGCTTTCCTAAGACTCCAGAAGGTATCCTTACATACCACAGCATTGTGAGACCTTCTAGCCAGATGTATGGCCCAGAAAGCAAAGCCTCTGGTACTGCAACCTAAAACTACAGAGCTCTTTCTTGCTGTGTGCCCCACTCAAAAATGACAGCTTTCCATGTCACCCACTAAATGGGTCAAAACAGTATTCTTAAGTGTGCTTCATGCTCTCTTTGAAAACTAAAGAGGCCTACAAAATACTGTGCCTCTTTCTTAGAGGTTGACGGTACAAGGTACAGTAACTCATCCTTTCCCTTGGACAGAATGTCCCAGTGACAGAATGTCACTGGCCTTTTAAAACTTTACCAAAGTAATAAGACCTTCAAACTTTGTAGGTTTATCTCTTACTTTATACTGCTTATGTGTCTTTATAAGGGGATCCAGGACACTTGCAACTTCCTGCTCACTAGGTCTGATATTGTCAATATTGTGGATCAAGACCCCTTTACACTATATTGTCTCAAACAGCAGGAGAGTCCTTGGGTAAGACTGGATGTTCACTGTCACCGCTCTAAGTGAATACAAATTGCTTCCGATCCTCTTTCTTGATAGGGATTGAAAACGATGCACACATTGCCAGATTATCAGCTGCATAAAAAGTACAAGAGACTGTGTCTATCTAGTAAAGATCTCATCTGCACAGCAGTTGCAACTGAGACTACCAGCTTGTTAAATTTGCAGAAGTTTACCCTCATCTGTTGTGCTCTGTCTAGCTTCTACAAAAGCAAGACTGGAGAAATAAGCAGGATTGTACATCTTTTAAATTGTGGTTGGTATCACTCTTCATTCAGAATGATTTACTCTTGGTTATCTTGCCCAGAGGTAGAGGACCCAGTATGCAATGTCATGAGCTTCCACTTGGCCTTTTCATTTTCTTTTTTTATTATTTAAGTTCTGGGGTACATATGCAGAACGTGAAGTTTTGTTACATAGGTATACACGTGCCATGGTGGTTTGCTGCACCCATCAACCCGTCACCTACATTAGGTATTTCTCCTAATGTTATCCCTCCCATAGCCCCCCACCCCCCAACAGGCCCCAGTGTGTGATGTTCCCCTCCCTACGTCCATGTGTTCTCATAGTTGAACTCTCACTTATGAGTGAGAACGTGCAGTGTTTGGTTTTCTGTTCTTGTGATAGTTTGCTGAGAATGATGGTTTCCAGCTTCATCCATGTCCCTGCAAAGGACATGAATTCATCCTTTTTTATGGCTGCATAGTATTCCATGGTGTGTTATGTGCCACATTTTCTTTATCCAATCTATTACTGATGGACATTTAGGTTGGTTCCAAGTCTTTTCTGTTATAAATAGTGCTCCAGTAAACATATGTGTGCATGTGTCTTTATAGTAGAATGATTTCTAATCCTTTAGGTGTATACCCAGTAATGAGATTGCTGGGTCAAATGGTATTTCTGGTTCTAGATCCTTGAGGAATCACCACACTGTCTTCCACAATGGTTGAACTAATTTACACTCCCACCAACAGTGTAAAAGCGTCTCTATTTCTCCACATCCTCTCCAGCATCTGTTGTTTCCTGACTTTTTAATGATCACCATTCTAACTGGTGTGAGATGGTATCTCATTGTGGTTTTGCGTTTCTCCAATGACCAGTGATGATGAGCATTTTTTCCATATGTCTGCTGGCTGCATAAATGTCTTCTTTTGAGAAGTGTCTGTTCGTATCCTTTGCCCACTTTTTGATGCAGTTGTTTGTTTTTTTTCTTGTAAATTTGTTTAAGTTCTTTGTAGATTCTGGATATTAGCCCTTTGTCAGAGGGATAGATTGCAACAATTTTCTCCCATTCTGTAGGTTGCCTGTTCACTCTGATGATGGTTTCTTTTGCTATGCTGAAGCTCTTTAATTTAATTAGATCCCATTTGTCAATTTTGGCTTTTGTTGCCATTGCTTTTGGTATTTTAGTCATGAAGTCTTTGCCCATGCCTATGTCCTTAATGGTATTGCCCAGGTTTTCTTCTAGGACTTTTATGATCCTGGGTCTTACGTTTAAGTCTTTCATCCATCTTGAGTTAATTTTTGTATAAAGTGTAAGGACGGGGTCCAATTTCAGTTTTCTGCATTTGACTAGCCGGCTTTCCGAAGACCATTTATTAAATAGGGAATCTTTTCCCCATTGCTTGTTTGTGTCAGGTTTGTCAAAGATCAGATGGTTGTAGATGTGTGGTGTTATTCCTGAGGCCTCTGTTCTGTTCCATTGGTCTATGTATCTGTTTTGGTACCAGTACCATGCTGTTTGGGTTACAGTAGCCTTGTAGTATAGTTTGAAGTCAGGTAGCGTGATGCCTCCAGCTTTGTTCTTATTGCTTAGGATTGTCTTGGCTATATGAGCTCTTTTTTAGTTCCACATGAAGTTTAAAGTAGTTTTTCCCAATTCCGTGAAGAAAGTCAGTGGTAGCTTGATGGGGATAGCATTGAATCTATAAATTACTTTGGGCAGTATGGCCATTTTCACAATATGATTCTTCCTATCCATGAGCATGGAATGTTTTTCCATTTGTTTGTGTCCTCTCTTATTTCCTTGAGCAGTGGTTTGTAGTTCTCCATGAAGAGGTCCTTCACATCCCTTGTAAGTTGGATTCCTAGGTATTTTATTCTCTTTGTAGCAATTGTGAATGGGAGTTCACTCATAATTTGGCCCTCTGTTTTTCTGTTATTGGTGTACAGGAATGCTTGTGATTTTTGCACATTGATTTTGTATCCTGAGACTTTGCTGAAGTTGCTTATCAGCTTAAGGAGATTTTGGGCTGAGACAATGGGGTTTTCTGAATATACAATCATGTCCTCTGCAAACAGAGACAATTTGACTTCTTCTCTCCCTATTTGAATACGCTTTATTTTTTTCTCTTGCCTGATTGCTCTGGCCAGAACTTCCAATACTATGTTGAATAGCAGTGGTGAGAGAGGGCGTCCTTGTTTTGTGCCAGTTTTCAAAGGGAATGCTTCCAGTTTTTGCCCATTCAATATGATATTGGCTGTGGGCTTGTCATAAATAGCTCTTATTATTTTGAGATATGTTCCATTGATACCTAGTTTATTGAGAGTTTTTAGCATGAATGGGGTGTTGAATTTTGTTGAAGGCCTTTTCTGCATCTATTGAGATAATCGTGGCTTTTGTCATTGATTCTGTTTATGTGATGGATTACATTTATTGATTTGCATATGTTGAACCAGCCTTGCATCCCAGGGATGAAGCTGACTTGATTGTGATGGATAAGCTTTTTGATGTGCTGCTGCATTCAGTTTGCCAGCATTTTATTGAGGATTTTTGCATTGATGTTCATCAGGGATATTGGCCTGAAATTTTTTTTTTTTTTATGTCTTTCCCAGGTTTTGGTATCAGGATGATGCTGGCTTCATAAAATGAGTTAGGGAGGATTCCTTCTTTTTCTGTTGTTTGGAATAGTTTCAGAAGGAATGGTACCAGCTCCTCTTCATATCTCTGGTAGAATTCAGCTGTGAATCCGTCTAGTCCTGGACTTTTTTTGGTTGGTAGGCTATTAATCACTGCCTCAATTTCAGAGCTTGTTATTGGTTTATTCAGGGATTCGACTTCTTCCTGGTTTAGACTTGGGACGGTGTATGTGTCCAGGTATTTATCCATTTCTTCTAAATTTTCTAGTTTATTTGCATAGAAGTATTTATGGTATTCTTTGATGGTAGTTTGTATTTCTGTGGGATCAGTGGTGATATCCCCTATATCATTTTTTATTGCATCTATTTGATTCTTCTCTCTTTTATTCTTTATTAGTCTGGCTAGTGGTCTATATATTTTGTTGATCTTTTCAAACAACCAGCTCCTGGATTCATTGATTTTTTTTTTTTTTTTTTTTTTTTTGAGACAGAGTCTTGCTCTGTCACCCAGGCTGGAGTGCAGTGGCCCGATCTCGGCTCACTGCAAGCTCCGCCTCCCAGGTTCACGCCATTCTCCTGCCTCAGCCTCCTAAGTAGCTGGGACTACAGGTACCCGCTACCACGCCTGGCTAATATTTTGTATTTTTTTAGTAGAGATGGGGTTTCACCCTGTTAGCCAGGATGGTGTCAATCTCCTGACCTCGTGATTCGCCCGCCTAGGCCTCCCAAAGTGCTGGGATTACAGGCGTGAGCCACCATGCCTGGCTGATTCGTTGATTTTTTGAAGGGTTTGTCGTGTCTCTATCTCTTTCAGTTCTGCTCTCTTCTTAGTTATTTCTTGTCGTCTGTAGATTTTTAATTTGTTTACTGTTGATTCTCTAGTTCTTTTGTGATATTAGGGTGTCAATTTTAGATCTTTCCTGCTTTCTCTTGTGAGCATTTAGTGCTATAAATTTCCCTCTACACACTGCTTTAAATGTGTCCCAGAGATTCTGGTACATTGTGTCTTCATTCTCATTGGTTTCAAAGAACATCTTTATCTCTGCCTTAATTTCGTTATTTACCCAGTAGTCACTCAGGAGCAGGTTAGTTTCTGTGTAGTTGTGTGGCTTTGAGTGAGTTTCTTAATCCTGAGTTCTAATTTGATTGCACTGTGGTCTGAGAGACTGTTATGATTTCTGTTCTTTTGCATTTGCTGAGGAGTGTTTTACTTCCAATTATGTGGTCAATTTTAGAATAAGTGCAATGAGGTGCTGAGAAGAATGTATATTCTGTTGATTTGGGGTGGAGAGTTCTGTAGATGTCTATTAGGTCTGCTTGGTCCAGAGCTGAGTTCAAGTGCTGAATATCATTATTAATTTTCTGTCTCATTGATCTGTCTAGTATTGACAATGGGGTGTTAAAGTCTCCCACTATTATTGTGTGGGAGTCTAAGTCTCTTTGTAGGTCTCTAAGAACTTGCTTTATGAATCTGGGTGCATATATATTTAGGATAGTTAGTTCTTCTTGCTGCATTGATCCCTTTACCATTATGTAATGCCCTTCTTTGTCTCTTTTGATCTTTGTTGGTTTAAAGTCTGTTTTATCAGAGATTAGGATTGCAACTCCTGCCTTTTTTTGCTTTCCATTTGCTTGGTAAATATTCCTCCATCCCTTTATTTTGCATCTATGTTTGTCTTTGCATGTGAGATGGGTCTCCTGAATACAGCACACTGATGGGTCTTGACTCTTTATCCAGTTTGCCAGTCTGTGTCTTTTAATCAGGGCATTTAACCCATTTACTTTTAAGATTAATATTGTTATGTGTGAATTTGATCCTGTCACTATGATGCTAGCCGGCTGTTTTGCCCATTAGTTTATGCAGTTTCTTCGTAGTGTCGATGTTCTTTACAATTTGGTATGTTTTTCAGTGGCTGGTACTGGTTGTTCCTTTCCATGTTTAGTGCTTCCTTCAGGAGCTCTTGGAAGCCTCATTGTGACAAAATCTCTCAGCATTTGCTTGTCTGTAATGGATTTTATTTCTCCTTCACTTATGAAGCTTAGTTTGGCTGGATATGAAATTCTGGGTTGAAAATTCTTTTCTTTAAGAATGTTGAATATTGGCCCCCACTCCCTTCTTCTGCAGAGAGATCCACTGTTAGTCTGATGGGCTTCCCTTTGTGGATAACCCATCCTTTTTCTCTGGCTGCCCTTAACATTTTTTCCTTCATTTCAACCTTGGTGAATCTGATGATTATGTGTCTTGGGGTTGCTCTTCTCAAGGGATATCCTCATGGCATTCTCTGTATTTCCTGAATTTGAATGTTGGCCTGCCTTGCTAGGTTGGGGAAGTTCTCTTGGATAATACACTGTAGAGTGTTTTCCAACTTCATTCCATTCTCCTCGTCACTTTCAGGTACGCCAATCAAACGTAGATTTGGTCTTTTCACATAGTCCCATATTTCTTGGAGGCTTTGTTTGTTCCTTTTTATTCTTTTTTCTCTAATCTTGTCTTCTGTCTTTATTTCATTAAGTTGATCTTCAGTCACTAATATCCTTTCTTCCACTTGATCGATTCAGCTATTGAAACTTGCGTATGCCTCATGAAGTTCTTGTGCTGTGTTTTTCAGCTCTGTCAGGTCATTTATGTTCTTCTCTACACTGGTTATTCTAGTTAGCAATTCGTCTAACCTTTTATCAAGGTTCTTAGCTTCCTTGCATTGGGTTAGAACATGCTCCTTTAGCTCGGAGGAGTTTGTTATTACCAACCTTCTGAAGCCTGCTGCTGTCAATTCATCAAACTTATTCTCCATCCAGTTTTGTTCCCATGCTGGCAAGGAGTTGTGATCCTGTGGAGAAGAGGCATTCTGGTTTTTGGAATTTTCAGCCTTTTTGTGCTGGTTTCTCCCCATCTTTGTGGATTCATCTACCTTTGGTCTTTGATGTTGGTGACCTTCAGATGGGGTTTCTGAGTGGACCTCCTTTTTGTCGATGTTGATGCCATTCTTTTCTGTTTGTTAGTTTTCCTTTTAACAGTCAGGTTCCTCTGCTACAGTTCTGCTGGAGTTTGCTGGAGGTCCACTCCAGACTCTGTTTGCCTGGGTATCACCAGTGGAGGCTGCAGAACAGCAAAAATTGCTGCCTGTTCCTTCCTCTGGAAGCTTTGTCCCAGGGGGCACCTGCCAGATGCCAGTGAGAGCTCTCCTGTATGAGGTGTCTGTTGGCCCCTGCTGGGAGGTGTCTCCCAGTCAGGATACATGGGGGACAGGGACCCACTTGAGGAAGCAGTCTGACCCTTAGCAGAGCCCAAGCACTAGGAGATCCCCTGCTCTCTTCCGAGCTGGCAGGCAGGGATGTTTAAGTCTGCTGAAGTTGTGCCCACAGCCACCCCTTCCCCCAGGCGCTCTGTCCCAGGGAGATGGGAATTTTATCTATAAGCCCCTGGCTGGGGCTTCTGCCTTTTTTTCAGAGATGCCCTGCCCAGAGAGGAGGAATCTACAGAGGCAGTCTGGCTATAGCGGCTTTGCTGAGCTGTGGGGGGCTCCGCCCAGTTGGAACTTCCCCAAGGCTTTGTTTACACTGTGAGGGGAAAATCACCTACTCAAGCCTCAGTAATGACAGATGCCCCTCCCCCCATCATGCTCCAGCATCCCAGGTCACTTCAGACTGCGGTGCTGGCAGCGAGAATTTCAAGCCAGTGGATCTTAGCTTGCTGGGTTCTGTGGGGGTGGGATCCGCTGAGCTAGACCACTTGGCTCCCTGGCTTCAGCCCCCTTTCCAGGGGAGTGAACAGTTCTGTCTCACTGGTGTTCCAGGCGCCACTGGGATATGAAAAAAACTCCTGCAGCTAGCTTGATGTCTGCCCAAACAGCTGCCCAATTTTGTGCTTGAAACCCAGGGCCCTGGTGGCGTAGGCACCAGAGGGAATCTCCTGGTCTGCAGGTTGCGAAGACTGTGGGAAAAGCATAGTATCTGGGCCAGAGTGCACCTTTCCTCATGGCACAGTCCCTCACGGCTTCCCTTGGCTAGGGGAGGGAGTTCCGCTACCCCTTGCGCTTCCTGGGTGAGGCGATGCCTCACCTTGCTTCAGCTTACCCTCCGTGAGCTGCATCCACTGTCTAACCAGTCCCAGTGAGATGAGCTGGGTACCTCAGTTGGAAATGCAGAAATCACCCACCTTCTGTGTTGATCTCGCTGGGAGCTGCAGACCAGAGCTGTTCCTATTCAGCTATCTTGCCAGCCTCCTGCATTAATCTTTTTGGGGGGCAGCAACTAGGTAATATTTTTTAGTCAAACTTTTCATTTTGAGATAACCGTAGGTTTACATGGAGTTGTAACAAATAATATAGAGGAATCTTGTATGCCTTTACTTCTGTTATGATAATATTTTGCAAAACTATAGTATTGACATTGATACAGTCAAGATACAGAACATTTGTATTCCATATGTTGCCCATATGTAGTCATACCCACTTCCTTTCTGCTCTACTCCCTGCTACCTCGTGGCAACCATTAATTTGTTCTCTATTTCTATATTTTTGTCATTTCAAGAATGTTACATAAATAAGACAATATGTAAATTGTGGAATTGACTTTTGTTGTTGTTGTTTTGCTCTGTATAATTCTTTAGAGATTGATGCACATTGCTGCACGTATCAATAGTTTATTTGTTTTTATTATTGTCATATTCCATGGTATGGATGTACCACAGTTTGCTTAATTGTTCACCTTTTGAAGAACATCTGGGTTGTTTTCAGCTTTTGACTATTTTGAATAAAGCTGCAATGAACATTAACATATATGTTTTTATTTGAACATAAATTTCCCTTTCTTTGAGATAAATGCCAAAAAGTGCAATGGCTAGTCATATGTAGTTGCATGTTTAGTTTTTTAAGAAACTTCCAAATATTTTCCAGACTATACCATTTTATATTCCCACCAGCAATGTATGAGGGATCCAGCTTCTCTGCATCCTCACCAACATCTGGTGTTGTCACTATTTTTTATTTTAGCCATTCTGATATGCATGTAATAATAGCTGATTATTATTTTAATTGCATTTCTCTAGTGGCTAGTGATTTTTAACATCTTTTCATGTGTTTGTCATGTGTATATCTTCTTTGATGAAATATCTCTTCAGATATTTTGTGCATTTTCCAATTGGATCATGATATTTTTTTCCTGTTGACTTTTTTAAAACTCAGTGAAAAGAATTCTGTTGACCTTTGATAGTTATTTACACATAGCCAATTATTCTAAACAATTTATTTTTTATTCACCAATTTGAAATGCCTCCTTTATCATATTTTAGGCATGTATATATTTAGCAGGGCTGGGACTCTTTCATGCATGGCTCTTCACACACATGCACATCACACACACACACACAAACTGTCAGATAATTAATTTTATGTATGAATTTGAACATAATAGGTATCTTTATAAATTAAATCCTTTCATCCAAAAATATATTATGTTTTTTCTTCTTTAGTATTCATCAGCAAAGTGTTATAGTTAGTGCACATAATATATCACTAATGCACATTTTTACTAAAATTATTCATACCTTTTTATAGAGTTGTGCAATTATGAGTTTTTGTTGTTATTAGTGTTGGTCTGAAAGAGAATTACTATTTTTAAAAAATATTTTTGCTATATCATTTTATTTTTTAACTTTTAGGTTCAGGGGTACATGTGCAGGTTTACTATATAGGTAAATTGCATATCATAGGGGTTTGGTGCACAGATTATTTCATCACTCAGATAATAAGCATAGTACCCAATAGGTAGTTTTTTTTATCCTCTCCCTCATCCTACCCTCCACCCTCAAGTAGGCCTTAGTATCAGTTGTTCCCTTCTTTGTATCCTTGTGTACTTGATGTTTAGTTCCCACATATAAGTGAGAACGTGTAGTATTTGGTTTTCTGTTCTTGCATTAGTTTGCTTAGGATAATGGCTTCCAGCTTCATCCATGTTGCTGCAAAGGACATGATCTTATTTTTCATGGCTGCACAGTATTCTGGTATATATGTACCCCATCTTCTTTATCTTGTCTGCCACTGATGGGTATTTAGGTTGATTCCATGTCTTTGCTGTTGTGAGTAGTGTTGTGATGAGCATATGTGTGCATGTGTGCAAAGGACAAGATCTTGTTACTTTTTACTATATAATTTTAACTAAATATTTAATAATACTATTATTTTGCTAATATTTTATTATCTCCATTTTAAAATTGTATTGGATCAAGTAATATTTAGAAGAATATTGTTTTCCTTTTTCTTTTTAATTTTCAACAATTAGGGATTTTAAAAAATACTTTTATCACTATTTTTTACATTATTTTATTGTGATCAAGAGATATGTCTCATGCTATTTTACTGTTTACATAATAGAAATATTCAATGGATATATATAAATATTTTGTGAACATAAATATGTAGTCTACAAGTGCTTGAAAACAAGAGACAGTCTTTGTTCAAAAACAAACTGTTATGACCTTATTTGTTTCTGATTGACTTCAAAAGAGTTGGACTAAGTTGAAAACTGTTCATGTTAAAATACTGAGGACCTGAGCTTCTGTGCCTAGAAATCCGCTTAAGAGCAAATCAAAATAGCAAAAGGTTTCTGAAAACAACTTTAAAATAAATATATGGTCTTACAGATATTTATAAAATATTACAAAAGAAAAAATGTAAAAACTACATTACTTTTGGAAAAGTTTTCTTCATGGAATTAACCAAAGCTTCCTAAAATATGAAAATATGAATCTAATACATTTAGCCAACATTACCTTTTCTATTTCTGGTAAAATTTATACGTGCACCTATGTTGCATGTGCATGTACAACATATTTAACTTTAATTTGGTTTTTAATATAATACACACAAATCTGTGTATTTATACATATATATGTATTTTTTCCTTAAGTTAGTCTTTTAGAAACACTTTGAGCTCTCTTTTATACAACATATAGTTGGATTTTGTTTTTGTCTCAAACTAAGAGCTTACTGTTGGTTTTATAAATGAGTTAAACTTATTTGCAATTACTGAAAAAAATCATGTGTTTAATGGTACAAAATGACTTCTGGGCTAAGAAAATTCACAGGTTATTTCAATTGTTCCTAGTCACCTCCTCCAACCAAATTAAGCAAGTTGACAATCTTACCCTTTTTTATTGTAGTATTTTGTGTCATGACTTCTCAAGAGAAGACAGAAGAGTATCCTTTTGCAGATATATTTGATGAAGATGAAACTGAAAGGAGTTTTTTGTTGTCCAAACCTGTTTGCTTTGTTGTATTTGGGAAACCAGTAAGTTATCTCTTATTATTTGGTGTAATTTTTTTTATTTTTAAAATCACAATTTTCTGAGTTACCATATAAAAATAAAAACCACATATTGTGCTCATTTTTTGAGTGTCTGATAAGCTTTCATTATATGACTTAAAATCTGACATAATATTGGTTATAAATTCGTAACTATCTCTTGCACACATGCACACATATGCTCATCGCAACACTACTCACAACAGCAAAGACATGGAATCAACCTAAATGCCCATCAGTGGTAGACTAGATAAAGAAGATGTGGTACATATATACCAGAATACTATGTTATATGTTATAATTGAGAAGGAACCCAGACTATATTTAAATTTGCTTTTATATTATGACGAAATTAACTTACCAAAACACCGCACATGACAACTGTTAGTAGTGTGTGATCTGAGGTTATTTCAGACTTGATTTGCATATGAAACTTCCTTTGCAATTTGTTGTGAGGCTCTCTGGATATGTGAAGATAGGACATCATCAAGATGAGCCAGGAGGTTCTCCTGTTAATATCTGAGATCCTGAGAGGCACCATGCCTCAGGCTTTACCTACAGCGTGTTAGGGGACCTATGTGTTGTTTTTCCACAAAGCAGAAAGAAACAAAAATGGCTGTTACAATAAAGTTTGCTTTTCTAGACATTTCTACTAAGAAACTCTAGATAAGAGCTACTGACAGCCACTGAGCTGGTTAATTAAAGAGCCTCTCCAGAATAGCAGAGGTTAAGAGCTGGATCCCATCCTTGACTTATTTTATGTGGACCCTGGGACAGGTACCAATAAATGGTTTCAACAACTTTCACTATGTTTCTAAAAACATAGTGGGTTTTAAAAAGTCAACAGTGAAAGCAACCAGACACAAATGTTACTTCATCAAAATGACCTTTTATCTTTAAAGTATGATACTTTCCAAAGATGTCAGTTAAAAAGGATCTTTTTGCTCATCAAAATTACTAAATGGAAGCCTGTCAAAACATTCATGATTATAAACTTTAGAAAGGAAATAAAATGATGACTCTCCAATATAATCACAATGATTTGTAATCAAAATTATAAAATTTGACAGTTAAAAGAGTGCAATACCATACTGGTATAGCTTCCTGATTTTAGGGCTATGTACTTAATATTAAAAAGTTTATTTATATTACTTTAGGAGATGTGGCATATGCAAGAATTAGTAAAGAAAAACTAAACTATACATATCTAGGGTCTATTCTTCATTTTTATGGGAAAAATTATAACATTGATGTAATAGTAACTAGCAAAAGAATCTTTAAAAATTGCTGTATCTGTTTCACTGGCAAGTAACTATTCTATTGGGCTTTAAATAACATTTTTCTTTTTAAGGGTGTTGGGAAAACAACATTAGCCCACTACATAACACAGGCATGGAAATGTATTCGTGTTGAAGGTAAATTTTATCTTTTTTCTCTAATATTTTATTATGAAAACTTTCAAATATGCATAAAATGGAGATAATTATACAGTGAATGCCCATATACTCACCATCTAGAGTCTGTGATTAACGTTTTGCTATATTTGCTTTATCACACATTTGTCCACCTATCAACCCAGTGAATATTATCTGCTTGGGTTTTTATTTATATTTAATTTAATTAATTAATTAATTTTTATTTTTGTAGAGACATGGTCTTGCTTTGTTGCCCAGTCTGGTTTCAAACTCTGGGGCTCAAACAGTCTTCCCACCTTGGCCTCCCAAAGTGCTGGATTACAGGTGTGAGCCACAACACCCGGCCCAATATTATTTTTATAACAGCATCATCAATCCAATAATGTTGTGCCCTTTTATTTGTCCTAGTTTTGTTCATAGTATTTATGAAATGTCGTCAACTCTATTCTACTACCTCCAATTCTCTAATTTCGTAATTTAGAACAGTTTGGGATATGTGTGTTTGGGTGTCCTTTTGTGAAAGCTCAAATGAGATGGAACTCTCACAGCTTTTCTTAGGAACATTTTTCAGAACTTAATTGTCTTCAGTGATAACTTTTATTTTTTATTTATAAATTTTCTTGCATTCTTTGCAATGTATAAGACAATGGATTGATATCTTTGTATATAAATATTCTTTTAATTAATAAAACTATTTATGCCCTAATAGAAAAATAAGAGAAAGAATGAATAGGCAATTCATAAAAGTAGAAATAAAAATAAACAGTATAAGAAAAAAGAGTTTAACATCATTCTAAGAAATGTTAATTAAAATAACACTGGTCCATATTTGCCTATCAAATTGGCAGTGAATCTTTACAACTACTACAATCACTGTAGGTAAGGATGTTACAAAATGGGCATTCCACATGCTGTTAGTAAAGTTGCAATCTGGTACAATTTTTTGGAGAACAATTTGTAATACGTAACACACACACACACACACACAACTCTAAAAGTTTCTTCTTTCTTTGTTCAAAAAGTTTACTTCTAGGAAATCTTAAAGAATACCATACATCCCATAGAGTATTAATAACTAATGATATAACAACTCTCCTGGGTCCTCCCCTGGGTCATGTCCCTGTCATTCCTATCCCAGGATGTCCTCTGTCAAGGAATGATACATTTCCTCTTTTAAAGGAAACAAATCATTGGAATTTCAGCCTCAAGACCCCTCTTTCTAATCAGTGTTTACCCATTTTAACATTTCTTGATTCATTTCCTTTTACGCCATGTGCAAAACTAGCAGGCTTTGGATGTAATTGTATGGTTATGAAAATCTGGATTAATTAATACCAGTGCATACTTTTGTAACTATACTTAATGATTTAGAAATCACTGTCATATACACCACCTGATTTCATCCTTACATTCTATTGTACACTACACAGTACATATGCATCCAAGGTGCAGAGGTATTTACGGAGTTAGCTCCCCCAGGATTCTTTATTTTTTTATTTTTTATTTTTATTTTGAGATACGCCCTCACTTTGTCATCCAGGCTGGAGTGCAGTGACATGATCACGGCTCTCTGCAGCCTTGACCTCCTGGGCTCAAGTAATCACCCCGCCTCAGCTTCCTGAGTAGCAGGGACTATAGGCATGCACCATAACACCCTGCTAATTTTTTAACTTTTTGTAGAAATGTAGTCTCCCTATGTTGCCCAGGCTGGTCTCAAACTCCTGAGCTCAAGCAATCCTCCTGCCTTGAACTCCCAAAGTACTGGGATTGCAGACATGAGTCACCATGTTCACTTCTCCAAGATTCTTAAGCTTAGTAAGTGGCAGAGACAAGTTCTCTATGGAAGACATTCTGCTGCTTCTGCTTTGGTTAGGCTTAAGTGACATAATATGCATACATTTGCATTATAAATTATAAAGTGATGCACAAATGTTAATCTTTGTTACCAGTTACAAGACACTAGAATGTGTTTCTTATTTTGATGATCCTAATATCAGTCTGTATTAATATTTTGAATTCATGTTTTAGCTTTGCCAATTTTAGAAGAAGAGATTGCTGCTGAAACCGAATCAGGAGTTATGGTAAACAAACCTAAATTTCAAAGTAACTATGATTACAAAAAAAAGCTCTGTATCATAGATATCTTATACAGTAATGTACAATATCTATGCTTGTCCTTAGTTGCAGTCAATGTTGATCAGCGGTCAAAGCATTCCAGATGAACTTGTCATAAAGCTAATGTTGGAGAAGCTCAACTCCCCAGAAGTCTGTCACTTTGGTATGTTTATTTTAATATATTTACAGCCCACAAAGCAGCCTTAAAACTCATGCTTTATCTGAGGCAAAAATAGTTTCTGGAGTTGCCCTTTCTTTTGCCTTAGCACAACAATCTCATTGTCTCTATTCAGTTGAGCAGCTCAGAAGGTTTTATTTGCTTGTTTGTTTTTATTTCTCAGATTGTACATTTGTTTTAAAAATAAGTTTATGTGACCCAGTCTTCTTTAACATTGTGTTATCCAATAAAAGCATCAGAAATCTGCTGTGGTCCATCTTGCAGTACTGCTAACTCTGCTGACTGCTTCCTCATACACCTTGGGTTATATCGCTAAGTCCTGACAATGGCTAGGGTTGTCTGCATTAATCCGCACTTAGAAGGCAGGAATGGGAAGTGGAATGCCACTCTTACTGTTGAGCTCCAGATGTTGTCAGGCTTCAGCCTGCTCATCCAGTCTGCCCTCTGACTCTGGACCTGAAACCTCTCCCAGTACTCAAATGGATGCTGAGCAAGGGCCTTGGATCTAATTTTTCAAAACAAAGACCACTGAAGCTCCAAATGATTAAAAAGAAAAGAGCAAACTCTAATACCTCTGCAAAAGAAGAGGAGAATAATAATGACAAGTTTGGGATAAAATCGTCCACCTGGAATGGATTTACTGAATGAAAAAAGAAAAATTAAGAAAGTTGCTTTATATTCTTAGTAAGTTAGAAGAAGACATTGTAACTATTAATGCAGGAATAAAAATACAGGAAAGTAAAAACCATAACTGCCAAAGCAAATCAATGATGGAAGCAGCAAAAGCAGCCTTGTCAAACTGTATTTACTGGTCTCTATCTATAGACAGAAAGATACCTCTTCACATAGCTCATATGTATAGAGAGATGATACATAGAATGTCCCATAGAATGTCCCATATCCACATATGTAGACAGGTCTCTATATGGATATATGGGTTTTTATATATAATACATATATAGAGATTCATATATATGGATTATAAATACATTATAATATAAGTAGATAAGGTTTCTCTGTAAACTATCTATGCATCTATCCACTTACTACCTATTTGTTCAGCAGTGATAAAGAGACTGAACTTGGGCAAAATATCCAGAATATGGAAGGCTGGATAAGTAAAAAGGCAAACAGGAATCACAGAATTCCAAATTACATCAATAAATGACCTCAGAAAACATAGTATTTGAAACAGAAGTATGTATATAGGTAGGTAAGTAAATACCTATTTGTTAACCTCACTTATCTCTTGAAAAACTTAAATTGGTTTACATGGCTACAAAAAAGATGACATAAATTATAAGTATTGGCAAAAGGAGAAAGAAAAAAAAACAACATGAAGAAACTCAGTTGTGCCTCTCATGGTGTTCATAATGTTTTACAATTGTTATTAGGAAATAGTTCAAACAAAAGCAGAGAGATTAGTATAAAGGTCCTTCCACATTACCACTGAGGTTCAGCATATGTCCAAAACCAACTCTAGTCTAATCTCATTTCATCTACACTTCTACTTACTCCCTTCTCTCAACCTATGTTATTTTGAAGCTAATCCATATCACATCAGTTCATCTGTAAAATGTTCCATTTATATCTCAAAAAGATAAGGGCTCTTAAACCTATTACACATTAGCATTATCACACTTAAAAAATTAATTGTTATTCCTTGATATCATCTACTAGATTTCATTAATTACCTCATAGATATTTTTTAGTTGATTTTTTTTTGAAGCAGGATCTAACCAGGTTTCACATAGTGCAAGTGACTAGTATGTCTAAAGTCTCTTTATCTATAAGTTTCCCCTACTTCTTTCTATCTTCTTGTGTCTTCTCTGTTGAAGAAACGGGTCACTTGTCTTGTAGAGTTTCCCACATTCTGGATTTGGCTGATTACATTCCTCAGACCCAAGTACTTCCTGTATGCGGATACTTGCCCTAGGAGCTGGCAGAGGAAAAGTGATATAAATGGTTTCCTGAGTCTGGGGGCCACACCCTCACCATTTGCTTACAAGGCCACTTTCTAGGCATGCACAAACGACCTCATTTAAAGGCTGCAGTGGAGATGGAACCTAAAGTGCCTTCTGCCCGGCCACCCCTTAACCCATCCTGTAGCATCCCCACAGGAATTTTTTTTAGAACCTAGCACTCTGCTCAAGTTCCCAGCAAGCCTTCTCATCCTGATGTTTGCTCTCAACCCGTAGCCTGGTAGAAGGTAGAAGCAAAATTGGAAGTGAAGGGTTTTCAAAACAGGGATATAAACTCGATTAGGTCAATAGATGCAGAAAAAGTCCTTCGACAAAATTCAAAAGCCCTTCATACTAAAAACTCTCAATAAATTAGGTATTGATGGGATGTATCTAATCATAAGCTATTTATGACAAACCCACAGCCAATATCATACTGAATGGGCAAAAACTGGAAGCATTCCTTTTGAAAACTGGCACAAGACAGGGATGCCCTCTCTCACCACTCCTATTCAACATAGTGTTGGAAGTTCTGGCCAGGGCAATCAGGTAAGAGAAAGAAATAAAGGGTATTTAATTAGGAAAAGAGGAAGTCAAATTGTCCTTGTTTGCAGATGACATGACTGTATATCTAGAAAACCTCATCGTCTCAGCCCAAAATCTCCTTAAGCTGATAAGCAACTTCAGCAAAGTCTCAGCATACAAAATCAATGTGCAAAAATCACAAGCATTCTTATACACCAATAACAGACAAACAGAGAGCCAAATCATGAGTGAACTCTCATTCACAATTGCTTCAAAGAGAATAAAATACCTAGGAATCCAACTTACAAGGGATGTGAAGGACCTCTTCAAGGAGAACTACAAACCACTGCTCAACGAAATAAAAGAGGACACAAACAAATGGGAGAACATTCCATGCTCATGGATAGGAAGAATCAATATTGTGAAAATGGCCATACTGTCCAAGGTGATTTATAGATTCAATGCCATCCCCATCAAGGTACCAAGGATTTTCTTCACAGAATTGGAAAAAACTACTTTAAAGTTCATACGGAACCAAAAAAGAGCCCACATTGCCAAGACAATCCTAAGCCAAAAGAACAAAATGGGAGGCATCAAGCTACCTGACTTCAAACTATACTACAAGGCTACAGTAACCAAAACAGCATGGTACTGGTACCAAAACAGAGATATAGACCAATGGAACAGAAAAGAGCCCTCAGAAATAATACCACACATCTACAACTATCCGATCTTCGACAAACCTGACAAAAACAAGAAATGGGGAAAGGGTTCCCTATTCAACAAATGGTGCTGAGAAAACTGGCTAGCCATATGTAGAAAGCTGAAACTGGATCCCTTCCTTACACCTTATACAAAAATTAATTCAAGATGGATTAAAGACTTACATGTTAGACCTAAAACCATATAAACCATAGAAGAAAACCTAGGCAATACCATTCAGGACATAGGCATGGGCAAGGACTTCATGACTAAAACACCAAAAGTAATGGCAACAAAAGCCAAAATGGACAAATGGGATCTAATTACACTAAAGAGCTTCTGCACAGCAAAAGAAACTACCATCAGAGTGAACAGGCAACCTACAGAATGGGAGAAAATTTTTGCAATCTACCCATCTGACAAAGGGCTAATATCCAGAATCTACAAAGAACTCAAAACAAATTTACAAGAAAAAAACCACCCCATCAACAAGTGGGCAAAGGATATGAACAGACACTTCTCAAAAGAAGACATTTATGCAGCCAGCAGACACATGAAAAAATGCTCATCATCACTGGCCATCACAGAAATGCAAATCAAAACCACAATGAGATATCATCTCACACCAGTTAGAATGGCGATCATTAAAAAGTCAGGAAACAACAGGTGCTGGAGAGGGTGTGGAGAAATAGGAACACTTTTACACTGTTGGTGGCACTGTAAACTAGTTCAACCATTGTGGAAGACAGTGTGGCGATTCCTCAAAGATCTAGAACTAGAAATGCCATTTGACTCAGCCATCCCATTACTGGGTGTATACTCAAAGGAATATAAATCATGCTGCTGTAAAGACACATGCACACGTATGTTTATTGCGGCACTACTCACAATAGCAAAGACTTGGAACTGACCCAAATGTCCAACAATGATAGACTGGATTAAGAAAATGTGGCACATATACACCATGGAATACTATGCAGCCATAAAAAATGATGAGTTCATGTCCTTTGTAGGGACATGGATGAAGCTGGAAACCATCATTCTCAGCAAACTATTGCAAGGACAAAAAACCAAATACCGCATGTTCTCACTCATAGGTGGGAATTGAACAATGAGAACACTTGGACACAGGAAGGGGAACATCACACACCGGAGCCTGTTGTGGGGTTGGGGGAGAGGGGAGGGATAGCATTAGGAGATATACCTAATGTAAATGATGAGTTAATGGGTGCAGCACACCAACATGGCACATGTATACATATGTAACAAACCTGCACATTGTGCATATGTACTCTAGAACTTAAACGTATAATAAAATATATATACATATGTATATATATGTATATATATATAAAAGAAAATGTGGCACATATGCACCATGGAATACTATGCAGCCATAAAAAAAGGATGAGTTCATGTCCTTTGTAGGGACATGGATGAAGCTGGAAACCATCATTCTCAGCAAACTATCGCAAGGACAAAAAACCAAACACCGCATGTTCTCACTCATAGGTAGGAATTGAACAATGAGAACACTTGGACACAGAAAGGGGAACATCACAAGGGGCCTGCTGTGGGATGGGGAGAAGGGGGCAGGAAAGCATTAGGAGATATAGCTAATGTAAATGATGAGTTAATGGGTGCAGCCTACCAACATGGCACATGTATACATATGTAACAAACCTGCACATTGTGCACATGTGCCCCAGAACTTAAAGTATAATTAAAAATAAATAAATAAAACAAAATAAAAAATAAACAAATGACAACTAAAATAGTAACTTCAAAATGAGATTAATGGAATAAAAAAACAAAGAGAAAAAAAAAAAACTTGAGTGAGGGGCTGAGTGAGGATGGATAATTGATGACTCCAAAATCCCTGAAGAGATATGTGCACTTCCAGGGACATCACACAGCAGAGCATTGCCAAATTCATCTTAATTTTGTTTTATACTAGAGCCCTTTTATAGTTGGTGTTTCCATCACTATTTTAAAAGGGCCTACACGATCTATAATTATCTTTTCATTCGCAATCTATTGTGTTGTTTTGGCCCTTAACCAAAATCAGCTTCTCGGAGCTATATCCTTACCCCAGAGTAACAGATAGAGTCAATATGTGGCAACCTAAAAGCTCCTCACTGCTCCCTGCTTCTAGATTCTGGAAAATCTTGTTTTCCCCAGTGAATGAATAGCCCCAGTCTGGGCATTCCCGCCCTGAGTGTATCTTTATGAATAGTCTTGCAAGTCATTAGTCACCAGTGTGTCCACTCATATCAGCCTGGCCTGAGGTCAGATGGGTAGCAGGGATGGCTGGACACAAGGCTACATCAGCCTGGCCAGAGGTCAGATGGGTAGCTGGGATGGCTGGACACAAAGCTACCTGATGTCTCTGAATCTGTCATCACTTCAATCTGAAAGCAGTAGTCTGCCATCTTCATTTGTATGGAAATAGAAAATGCCTTCTTCCCACTGTGCCAAGAAATGGTGGCAAAGTGATGGTATGGGCCTGGGACAAGTCAGTTTCCTCTGGGTAGTTGTCTGGACAGTCTTACAGTTTCTCATTGGTTGGGCTAATGAAAGCTGGGCAATGGCCTACAAAACACCTACTCTGCCTATGATAGAACATGTAATGTCTCCCAGCAAGGACTGGCTTGGGGTGCACCACTCCTCCATCTTTAGCATGGGAGGGCAAGGGCTTGGCCTCAAGGACATGTGGGGTGGGAGTGAGGAGTTCTTCATCTATGCTTTTATCCTCACATGTCTCTAGAATTGGAAAGGTTGACAGTGGGCTCAGTAGTTCTGGTATGTTCAGCAAGCAGTGTGTCCCTGGGATCTTCCAGAATTGGGACTAGAGGACTAAGTTATGCCACTTTACATCCGCAATGGTGAGACAAACTTAGATGACATAACAGTCTATCCCACACCTCCTCCCATAGATACACCCCTAGGCTCTGGAATAATAATACTAGACATCTCTCAGAGGGTAGAGCCCCAAAATTCATAGCTCAGAACATTTAGGCAGCCCAAACAATGGCCCTTCAAGAGAGAGCTAGATCCATGGAAATTACTTATTCTTCTGCCGCTTCCATCAGTAAAGAGACCAAGTATGAACATCATTCCAATATACATGTACACCAGAAGTTCAGCATTCCTGCAAACAGTTGCACGTGGAATGCCTGATAAGCTCTCCAGGCAGTGGCAGTGGCAGTGGCTGTAGGAACAGGAAGGTTTTGGCAAGCACAGCAGATTGCCAAGCATCTTTCTGTGATCCACTTGTGATACACAGATGTTGGGAAGTATTACCAGCATAGGGAATGGCAGGGAGATATTGTTGCTTTTGCTTACAAGGCAAGGGCAAGGACTCTGGAGATAGATGGTCTCTGGAACTGTCTAACTTGGAGGAGTTAGCTGGGCAAGGTCTGAGTTCCATCCAGAGCTAGGCATGCAGTCCCCTTCAGTGTAATACCTACCATCACAATGTGTCAGACCAGGAGTTAATGCCAGCCATTGTGTCCCAGAGGAGATACTGGTCAAAGTCTTCAAAACCAGTTCAAACATGTTGTTAATCAAGTGGAAGCTAGACTCACAACAAGAGCAAAGATGCTAAACCAAGTGAGGGTGGTGTGAAGCCAGAAAAACAGAAAGCAGAGAACAAGAAGAAGAGGCAGGTAGAGAAAGGTCTGGCCCCATTCTTGAGACAGCACAGGCAGTGTCTACATTTTTTCAGGGATGTACTGAGCTAATTTAAGAACCTCCAATAGGATAGATGCCTTGGCGATACCACGCTACGTTTAAGACAATAGCAGGAGCATGTAAGTCAGTCAGATTGGACACTAAGGATTATAGCAAGACAAGAGGGAATCATAACTATAGTTCATATATCCAAAACCAAGATGACAAGGTCATCCTTTCTGCCTTTTTAAGTTAAATTAGGTAGGATTGCTTCTCTGGATAGAGCCCAACACACTGTTAGCAGAAAGTAAAGTGATCAAAAAAGCTTAGGAGAAATTGTTTATGCCTAAGCATTTAATTAGATTTTGAATTAGCGTGATGGTTCTTGGTCTTCTTCTTTTTTTTTTTTTTTTTTTTGAGACAGAGTCTCGCTCTGTCGCCCAGGCTGGAGTGCAGTGGCGTGATCTGGGCTCACTGCAACCTCTGCCTCCCGGGTTCAAGTGATTCTCCTGCCTCAGCCTCCCTAGTAGCTGGGATTACAGGCACCCACCACCACGATTGGCTAATTTTTGTATTTTTTTTTTTTTAGTAGAGATGAGGTTTCATCATGTTGGCCAGGCTGGTCTTGAATGCCTGGCCTTGTGATCCGCCCTCCTTGGCCTCCGAAAGTTCTGGGATTATAGGCATGAGCCACCGCACCTGGCCTGGTCTTCTTTTTTAAAAATAAAAGATTGTGGCCTGGCGTGGTGGCTCACGCCTGTAATCCCAGCACTTTGGGAGGCCGAGGCGGGCGGATCACGAGGTCAGGAGATCGAGACCATCCTGGCCAACATGGTGAAACCCTGTCTTTACTAAAAATACAAAAATTAGCCGGGCGTGGTAGCATGCGCCTGTAGTCCCAGCTACTCAGGAGGCTGAGGCAGGAGAATCACTTGAACCCTGGAGGCAGAGGTTGCCGTGAGCTGAGACTGTACCACTGCCCTCCAGCCTGGGCGACAGAACAAGATTCTGTCTCAAAATAAATAAATAAATAAATAAAAATAAAAGATTGTGATGAGCATGTACACACATTCATTCACTCATCTATCAACACGTGCTTGGTAACTCATCTATCAACAGGTGCTTGGTAACTTTTTTTATTTGCTATTCTAGGCATTGCATTAAGATAGTGGTTCTCAAACTTTTGGGGCACAAGACTCCCGTACACTCATAAGAATTGTTGAGGCTCCATAAGAGGTTGTGCTTACACGGGCTATATGTATTTATATTTACCATATTAGAAATTAAAACAGAGACTTTAAGAAATATCTGTTTAGAAATCACAAAACCATGACTTGTTAACATAAATTGCATATTTTATGAAAGATAATTTTTCAAAACAAAAAATTAGAAGAGTGGCATTGCTTTACATTTTCACAATCTCTTCAATGTCCAACTTAAGAGAAAGCTGGATTCTCACACCTGCTTCTGCTCAATCTGTTGCAATATATTGCTTTCGCTGAAGTACATGAAGAAAATGTAGTTTCACACAGATACATTCTTGGAAAGGGAGGAGTATTTTAATAGCCTTTGGAATAATTGTGGATATTCTTGATTCTACATCAAAATCCAACAGATGGAAGTTTCCTGAAGGTTGGTTGCATTGTGGAATCTGAAACTGTATCAGTGAACTTTTCAAAACTTGTTTACATTAAAATCCATTGGTCTATCTTGCACTTGGAATGAGCCTATAACCCATGCCTAATTTTTGTGGCACCATGCATTGGTCATTTGGAAAATGTTGGTTCACTGAGTTATACAGATCTTCCAAATGTTGACACATTTTACTATACAGTATCAAAAAATCACATTTGTTAATGTCACCACCAATCTCATCAAGAAAAGCCCATTATTAAGCTTGTGGTGTTGGATGTAAGTTTTTCAAAATTCAGATTTTCACTTGACTATTATAACTGGCAACAAATACTATCAGTTTTTGTCCTTGCAGTGACAGGGTCATTCCATTCACTTTTCATAAGCTTTCTGCCAAATACCGAGGGCTGAATAAACATAGTTTGTCTGTTGTTCTTCCAAGAAAAGATGTAGAAAAACAAGCTGAAAGCTTTTAATTCCCTCTGAAGGAATTGAGACTTTATTAATAAGAGAAAAGTTTCTTGAGCAAGACAGTAATATAATTAAACAAATATATTAAGGAAATTAATATGATGATGGTAAACAGGGTGAATTTCAGTGAGAAGATTGAGATTTCTGGGTGGGGATGCAAGCCAATAACTGCGCTAAACCAAAATCATATTGGCTGTTTAAAAAACAGAAAATTATAGTGTGTCCATGGGTGTTTTATTACTCTCATAACTTATAAAAACATTATATACATGTGTTCTACTATATTATGAAATATTAATATGAGAAAGAAAATAAATATGGCATGCAACCCCTATAATATACCTTTACCATTCATATGAGTAAACTTTACTAACATGAGTTAAAATAATTGCTAGCATGAAATTTCCTTCCTTAGGCACCTCATCTGTCTAAAATAAATTGACTTGGAGTTTTCAAAAATGTCTTCTTCTAGCCCAGTGATTTCTTTATCTTCAGAAAAACATTATTCATAGTTATACTTCATGTGGCAATAACCTTAAGTGTTAATTTAAAATTTTTGACAGATGACTTTATGGTAGATGAGGATAAAGTAATATAATATAGTAAATATATATAATATAGTAAATATATATAATATAATAAATCCATGCCCTCATATGTTGATAATTTTATAAAAGTTTTAAAATTATATTTTACTTTACAGGTTATATTATCACTGAAATACCATCACTTTCACAGGATGCCATGACTACCTTACAGCAAATAGAATTAATTAAAAACTTAAATTTGAAACCTGATGTTATAATCAATATAAAGGTAAGGATATTAATTGTTTTGCTAGTAGAGTAAACCATTCTTTTTGATAGTAGTTACATTCAAGGAATGCTTTAAACATTTTTAGGTAGTTATGGAGATAGTAACTTATGCATCAATCACAGGAACTGAGTCATACTTTCTCATAGTTCTGTGCTGTTGCTCCTACAGCTCCATCCACATGAGATACCTTCTTGCCTCATCACCAGCCTTCATCATAGTCATCCTTTGAAAGTCAGTTAAGACATCATCTCTTTAGAACTTTCCCTGACAACTACCCCATTCCACCACCTGTCTTTCTCTCTCTCCCTTCCACACCTTACTTATCATAAGAGAGTTAAATCCTTCTCTGATGACCATTCATGGTGCTCTCCGCTCCCTATCATGTTACTCACCTTACTGTATTATAATTATCCATTTTCCTCCTAGACTCTGTCTTACTTGAAGGTAGGAACCACGTCTTGCTCATATAAACATCAACCAGTATACTATATAGTACCTAGTGGCACCTAGTAAGTTTACTAATAAAATGAAAGAATAGACACATAACATGAATGTATGAATGTTAAAGAACACTACTACATTAACTACAAGTTAAGGCTGGTTCTTGTTCTTAATTCTCTCTTTTATTATTAGAATTTGGTAAATCACATCTAGAAGTCGATTTCCTTTCTACAAAAATGACAATAGCTGCCTCATGGGGTTGTGATAAGAATTTAGTAAGGTGGTGTATTCTTGTTTATGTCAAAATGAATGATAAGCTTTTGTATCTATACTCTGCCAGGGTTTATGACAGCTCAAATAAACTAGATGGTTTTCAGCTCAGATGCTGGGACCCAGTAGAGTGTCAGGGTCAGCTGTGAGAGAGAGGTGGCCTTGCAGTGCTGAGTGTGGTGTAATCTGCAGCCCCAGCCACCACTCATGGCCAGGGGTCAATCACAATTGTGAGTGAACTTGAGAATGTCACACATGTGAATGTGGACATAACAGAGAGATCTCATTCAACTGAAACCGCATATAAAAACTAAGCCGAGGAAAAGACAGATTCAATAGAAAATTAAGATCTAATTGAGAGAGAGCATACAGATGTACAGGCCAGAAGACCCTAAATGCTTACTGAGTTTGGGTCATAAATTTGGTTCTAGGTTTGATGAACTAAAGTAAAAGGGTAAATGTGACCAGTTATAAAATTCATATTATCCATGAGAAGACAAGCCATTCCTCAGGCAAAACAAGACTGCCACTGAGAATGAGAGAAATACCTTAGATGGGTCTTAATATAAGAGACTGCTTAATGTAGTGAATAAAGTCCTTAACCCCATTCATGTTATAAGTGTGATCATGAAGTGTCCTATGGCAGTTTCTACAGGGTAACCAGAGTATCATCAGAGGGCTTAATGTGAGACAGAATTCAGTGCAACACACACTTTTTGGATAGTTTGGCCTTATTGGGGAATAAGCCTGGAATTTCTAGAGCAGAAGCTCTTAGCCCGAGATCCATAAATCCCTAAGCATTCATGAACCTCTTGAAATTATATGTAAAACTTTATGCATATGTGAATTTTTCTCATGCAAAAATCTGTGGCTTTCACCATAGTCTAAAGGATTCTGTGCTACCAAAAACCTGGTTAAAGGCTAGCAATCTACTAGAGCAGTAGTTACCAGAGAGTGGTCCCAGAGCCAACAGCACCCAGAAGTTGGTAGAAATGCAAATTCTCAGGCCCTACCCCAACTAAGAACCAGAATCTGTCAGCTGGAGCCCAGCTATTGGTGTTGCAAAGCCCTCCAGGTGACACTGAGCACTTCTGCTCTGAGTCATATCCTTCAGACTCACACTTTCATTAGTCTCTTCCTGCAAATGAGAACGGGAGACAGCTGAAGGAGATAGTCCTTGTCAAGGTCCTAGAAGGTGGGTATCCTGGGTTGTAAAACATGTTTTAAAAAATTACCTGAGTAGGTTGAAATTCTTTTTGTGAAAAATTAGGAAGCCTAACAAAAGTCTTACCTCAGTAATTACCCATCCCATCTCCACCTAGAGATGGCATGAAGAAATCAGAAAATGAGCAATGAAGGTTCCAACGTTCCTGGCTTCCTTTGTTTCTCAATGTGTGGCACATGAATTGCCAGCATCAGAATCACTGAGGATGCTTGTTGAAGAATCTAGGCCTCACTCCAAACTTAATAAATGACAAGAGGAGCTGCAATTGATTTAACAAGCTCCCCAGATAGAGTTACATGCTCATATATCAGAATCACTGCCTCAGAAAACCATCCAGATTTTTTTTTATCCTGAAAAACATTCAGAGCACAATTTACAGCCTCAAACCATCATTATCATTAATAATGCACCATAGACCATGGACTACAATCGGAAGGCTTGGTTCCAAGTTGCCGTTCCTCCATGTGACATTGTAACCTGAGATTGGTCTCTTAGTCTGCCATAGCTGTGCTTCTGTGATCTGAAGGATGGCTTTAATCATAATTTGGATTGCTTATCTTACACGGTTAGTTGAGAATTCAGTAAAATCGCACATGTGAAAGCACTTCGGAACAAGAAACTTACTTATAGACTTTGGTTTTGGCTTTTTTTACTACCTGGATTCAGTTTTCTCATTTACAAAATATAAATGTTATACTAGAATAGATGGTCTTTCAAGTCCCATTTATAACTGGCATTGTATAAAATACCTCACCCATAAAGCCGTGATAGTAAATATTACAAATAAACAATATATTTATTGGAAATATGTGGCTATTCCCCCCATTTTGCTCCATTCATAAACTCTTCAAGCTAATCATAGAATTCTGTGTACCTTTGCAGAGTTAACTGATTTTCTATTCCATTTCTCTACTTTTTCTACTTTTCCAATCCTCTTTTCTCATCTTAAGACTTATAATACTTTTTCACCTATATTAATTTTGGACAAATAAAAACATGTAGCATAAAATTAGTGTCTGAGCCTCTCTTGGCATGTAATGAAACCTGATGCAAAATCCCAGTCACAATATTGCATTTGCTCAGGTTTTAAAGGAATTTTTTGGTTTATGTACTATACAATATATTCAATAAATACACATGGAATTAAAAGCATATTCAAAATGTTTTAAGTGATTTAATAATGTTGTTTCTTAGTGTCCTGACTATGATTTGTGCCAGAGAATTTCTGGGCAAAGACAGCACAATAATACGGGATACATATACAGTAGAGACCAGTGGGATCCTGAAGTCATTGAGAATCATAGGAAAAAGAAGAAAGAAGCCCAAAAGGATGGAAAAGGAGAAGAGGAAGAAGAGGACGAAGAGCAAGAAGAAGAAGAGGTAATATCTTAATAGGTAACTACCATACACTACACTTTTAAAAATTGCTATAATTAAGGTAAATGATGGTATAGGTAATAGGAAATAGCAGATGCTATACATTTTCTTTACATTTTTATTGAGTTTGGAGGAAATAAGCAAAAATCTTTCATGTTTTCAAGGATTATGAGATCATAATCTTGAGGTCAAGTTTAGCCTTCCTGTCAGCATAGACGTGTCTCTACATTTCTGATGTTCTGACAGCTAGTGTGCTTCATTTCATAACGATGGAGTTATTGGTCACCGACTATGTGTCAAGCACTAGGCAAGGTACAATAAGAAGTTAGAGCATTTCTTAGTCTATTTTCTGTTACCTACAGCAGAATACCTGAAACTGGGTAATTTATAAAGAATGACTTTTTTTTTCTTTAAGCTTCATGCGTTTTTTTTTTTGAGATTTTCTTTTTTTTTAATTTTTATTATTATACTTTAGGTTTTAGGGTACATGTGCACAATGTGCAGGTTTGTTACATATGTATCCATGTGCCATGTTGGTTTGCTGCACCCATTAACTCGTCATTTAGCATTAGGTATATCTCCTAATGCTGTCCCTCCCCTCTCCCCTCACCCCAGAACAGTCCCCGGAGTGTGATGTTCCCCTTCCTGTGTCCATGAGTTCTCATTGTTCAGTTCCCACCTATGAGTGAGAACATGTGGTGTTTGCTTTTTGTCCTTGCGATAGTTTACTGAGAATGATGTTTTCCAGTTTCATCCATGTCCCTACAAAGGACATGAACTCATCATTTTTTATGGCTGCATAGTATTCCATGGTGTATATGTGCCACATTTTCTTAATCCAGTCTATCTTTGTTGGACATTTGGGTTGGTTCCAAGTCCTTGCTGTTGTGAATAGTGCTGCAACAAACATACGTGTGCATGTGCCTTTACAGCAGCATGATTTCTGGTCCTTTGTGTATATACCCAGTAATGGGATGGCTGGGTCAAATGGTATTTCTACTTCTAGATCCCTGAGGAATCGCCACACTGACTTCCACAATGGTTGAACTAGTTGACAGTGCCACCAACAGTGTAAAAGTGTTCCTATTTCTCCACATCCTCTCCAGCACCTGTTGTTTCCTGACTTTTTAATGATGGCCATTCTAACTGGTGTGACATGGTATCTCATTGTGGTTTTGATTTGCATTTCTGTGATGGCCAGTGATGATGAGCATTTTTTCATGTGTTTTTTGGCTGCATAAATGTCTTTCTTTTGAGAAGTGTCTGTTCATGTCCTTTGCCCACTTTTTGATGGGGTTGTTTGTTTTTTTCTTGTAAATTTGTTTCAGTTCATTGTAGATTCTGGATATTAGCCCTTTGTCAGAGGAGTAGGTTGCAAAAATTTTCTCCCATTCTGTAGGTTGCCTGTTCACTCTGATGGTAGTTTCTTTTGCTGTGCAGAAGCTCTTTAGTTTAATTAGATCCCATTTGTCCATTTTGGCTTTTGTTGCCATTGCTTTTGGTGTTTTAGACATGAAGTCCTTGCCCACGCCTATGTCCTGAATGGTATTGCCTAGGTTTTCTCGTAGGATTTTAATGGTTTTAGGTCTAACATGTAAGTCTTTAATCCATCTTGAATTAATTTTTGTATAAGGTGTAAGGAAGGGATCCAGTTTCAGCTTTCTACATATGGCTAGCCAGTTTTCCCAGCACCATTTATTAAATAGGGAATCCTTTCCCCATTTCTTGTTTTTGTCAGGTTTGTCAAAGATCAGATAGTTGTAGCTATGCGGCGTCATTTCTGAGGGCTCTGTTCTGTTCCATTGATCTATGTCTCTGTTGTGGTACCAGTACCATGCTGTTTTGGTTACTGTAGCCTTGTAGTATAGTTTGAAGTCAGGTAGGGTGATGCCTCCAGCTTTGTTCTTTTGGCTTAGGATTGACTTGGCGATGAGGGCTCTTTTTTGGTTCCATATGAACTTTAAAGTAGTTTTTTCCAATTCTGTGAAGAAAGTCATTGGTAGCTTGATGGGGATGGCATTGAATCTATAAATTACCTTGGGCAGTATGGCCATTTTCACGATATTGTTTCTTCCTACCCATGAGCATGGAATGTTCTTCCATTTGTTTGTATCCTCTTTTATTTCATTGAGCAGTGGTTTGTAGTTCTTCTTGAAGAGGTCCTTTACATCCCTTGTAAGTTGGATTCCTAGGTATTTTATTCTCTTTGATGCAATTGTGAATGAGAGTTCACTCATGATTTGGCTCTCTGTTTGTCTGTTATTGGTGTACAAGAACGCTTGTGATTTTTGTACGTTGATTTTGTATCCTGAGACTTTGCTGAAGTTGCTAATCAGCTTAAGGAGATTTTGGGCTGAGACAATGGGGTTTTCTAGATATACAATCATGTCATCTGCAAACAGGGACAATTTGACTTCCTCTTTTCCTAATTGAATACCCTTTATTTCCTTCTCCTGCCTGATTGCTCTGGCCAGAACTTCCAGCACTATGTTGAATAGGAGTGGTGAGAGAGGGCATCCCTGTCTTGTGCCAGTTTTCAGAGGGAATGCTTCCAGTTTTTGCCCATTCAGTATGATATTGGCTGTGGGTTTGTCATAGATAGCTCTTATTATTTTGAGATACGTCCCATCAATACCTAACTTATTGAGAGTTTTTAGCATGAAGGGTTGTTGAATTTTGTCAAAGGCCTTTTCTGCATTTATTGAGATAATCATGTGGTTTTTGTCTTTGGTTCTGTTTATATGCTGGATTACATTTATTGATTTGCGTATGTTGAACCAGCCTTGCATCCCAGGGATGAAGCCCACTTGATCATGGTGGATAAGCTTTTTGATGTGCTGCTGGATTCGGTTTGCCAATATTTTATTGAGGATTTTTGCATCAATGTTCATCAAGGATATTGGTCTGAAATTCTCTTTTTTGGTTATGTCTCTGCCAGGCTTTGGTATCAGGACGATGCTGGCTTCATAAAATGTGTTAGGGAGGATTCCCTCTTTTTCTATCGATTGGAATAGTTTCAGAAGGAATGGTACCAGTTCCTCCTTGTACCTCTGGTAGAATTCGGCTGTGAATCCATCAGGTCCTGGACTCTTTTTGGTTGGTAAGCTATTGATTATTGCCACAATTTCAGAACCTGTTATTGGTCTATTCAGAGATTCAACTTCTTCCTGATTTAGTCTTGGGAAGGTGTATTTGTCGAGGAATTTATCCATTTCTTCTAGATTTTCTAGTTTATTTGCGTAGAGGTGTTTGTAGTATTCTCTGATGGTAGATTGTATTTCTGTGGGATCGGTGGTGATATCCCCCTTTTCATTTTTTATTGCATCTATTTGATTCTTCTCTCTTTTCTTCTTTATTAGTCTTGCTAGTGGTCTATCAATTTTGTTGATCTTTTCAAAAAACCAGCTCCTGGATTCATTAATTTTTTGAAGGGTTTTTTATGTCTCTATTTCCTTCAGTTCTGCTCTGATTTTAGTTATTTCTAGCCTTCTGCTAGCTTTTGAATGTGTTTGCTCTTGCTTTTCTAGTTCTTTTAATTGTGATGTTAGGGTGTCAATTTTGGATCTTTCCTGCTTTCTCTTATGGGCATTTAGTGCTATAAATTTCCCTCTACACACTGCTTTGAACGTGTCCCAGAGATTCTGGTATGTTGTGTCTTTGTTCTCGTTGGTTTCGAAGAACATCTTTATTTCTGCCTTCATTTCATTATGTACCCAATAGTCATTCAGGAGCAGGTTGTTCAGTTTCCATGTAGTTGAGCGGTTTTGAGTGAGTTTCTTAATCCTGAGTTCTAGTTTGATTGCACTGTGGTCTGAGAGATAGTTTGTTATAATTTCTGTTCTTTTACATTTGATGAGGAGAGCTTTACTTCCAACTATGTGGTCAATTTTGGAATAGGTGTGGTGTGGTGCTGAAAAAAATGTATATTCTGTTGATTTGGGGTGGAGAGTTCTGTAGATGTCTATTAGGTCCACTTTGTTTAGAGCTGAGTTCAATTCCTGGATATCCTTGTTAACTTTCTGTCTCGTTGATCTGTCTAGTGTTGACAGTGGGGTGTTAAAATCTCCCATTATTATTGTGTGGGAGTTTAAGTCCCTTTGTAGGTCACTCAGGACTTGCTTTATGAATCTGGGTGCTCCTGTGTTGGGTGCATATATATTTAGGATAATTAGCTCTTCTTGTTGAATTGATCCCTTTACCATTATGTAATGGCCTTCTTTGTCTCTTTTGATCTTTGTTGGTTTAAAGTCTATTTTATCAGAGACTAGGATTGCAACCCCTGCCTTTTTTTGTTTTCCATTTGCTTGATAGATCTTCCTCCATCCCTTTATTTTGAGTCTATGTATGTCTCTGCACATGAGATGGGTTTCCTGAATACAGCACACTGATGGGTCCTGACTCCTTATCCAGTTTGCCAGTCTGTGTCTTTTAATTGGAGCATTTAGCCCATTTACATTTAACGTTAATATTGTTATGTGTGAATCTGATCCTGTCATTATGATGTTAGTTGGTTATTTTGCTCGTTAGTTGCTGCAGTTTCTTCCTAGCCTCGATGGTCTTTACAATTTGGCATGTTTTTGCAGTGGCTGGTACTGGTTGTTCCTTTCCATGTTTAGTGCTTCCTTCAGGAGCTCTTTTAGGGCAGGCCTGGTGGTGACAAAATCACTCAGCGTTTGCTTGTCTGTAAAATATTTTATTTCTCCTTCACTTATGAAGCTTAGTTTGGCTGGATATGAAATTCTGGGTTGAAAATTCTTTTCTTTAAGAATGTTGAATATCGGCCCCCACTCTCTTCTGGCTTGTAGAGTTTCTGCCAAGAGATCAGCTGTTAGTCTGATGGGCTTCCCTTTGTGGGTTACCCGACCTTTCTGTCTGGCTGCCCTTAACATTTTTTCCTTCATTTCAACTTTGGTGAATCTGACAATTATGTGTCTAGGAGTTGCTCTTCTCGAGGAGTCTCTTTGCGGTGTTCTCTGTATTTCCTGAATCTGAATGTTGGCCTGCCTTGCTAGATTGGGGAAATTCTCCTGGATGATATCTTGCAGAGTATTTTCCAACTTGGTTCCATTCTCCCCGTCATTTTCAGGTACACCAATCAGACGTAGGTTTGGTCTTTTCACATAGTCCCAAATTTCTTGGAGGCTTTGTTCATTTCTTTTTATTCTTTTTTCTCTAAACTTCCCTTCTCGCTTCATTTCATTCATTTCATCTTCCATCAGCGATACCCTTTCTTCCAGTTGATCGCATCTGCTACTGAGGCTTCTGCAATCTTCACGTAGTTCTCGAAACTTGGCTTTCAGCTCCATCAGCTCCTTTAAGCCCTTCTCTCCATTGGTTATTCTAGATATCCATTCTTCTAATTTTTTTTCAAAGTTTTTAACTTCTTTGCTATTGTTTTGAATTTCCTCCCGTAGCTCAGAGTAGTTTGATCGTCTGAAGCCTTCTTCTCTCAACTCATCAAAGTCATCCTCCATCCAGCTTTGTTCCGTTGCTGGTGAGGAACTGTGTTCCTTTGGAGGAGGAGAGGTGCTCTGCTTTTTAGAGTTTCCAGCTTTTCTGCTCTGTTTTTTCCCCATCTTTGTGGTTTTATCTACTTTTGGTCTTTGATGATGGTGACGTACAGATGGGTTTTTGGTGTGGATGTCCTTTCTGTTTGTTAGTTTTCCTTCTACCAGACAGGACCCACAGCTGCAGGTCTGTTGGAGTTTACTAGAGGTCCACTCCAGACCCTGTTTGGCTGAGTGTCAGCAGCGGTGGCTGCAGAACAGTGGATTTTCGTGAGACCACAAATTCAGCTGTCTGATAGTTCCTCTGGAAGTTTTGTCTCAGAGGAGTACCTGCCCAAGTGAGGTGTCAGTGTTTCCCTACTGGGGGGGTGCCTCCCAGTTAGGCTGCTCAGGGGTGAGGGACCCACTTTAGGAGGCAGTCTGTCCGTTCTCAGATCTCCAGCTGTGTGCTGGGAGAACCACTACTCTCTTCAAAGCTGTCAGTCAGACAGGGACATTTAATTCTGAGGAGGTTCCTGCTGACTTATTGTTTGTCTGTGCCCTGCCCCCAGAGGTGGAGCCTACAGAGGCAGGCAGGCCTCCTTGAGCTGTGGTGGGCTCCACCCAGTTCGAGCTTCCTGGGTGCTTTGTTTACCTAAGCAAGCCTGGGCAATGGCGGGCGCCCCTCCCCCAGCCTCACTGCCGCCTTGCAGCTTGATCTCAGACTGCTGTGCTAGCAATCAGCGAGACTCCGTGGGCATAGGACCCTCTGAGCCAGGTGCGGGACACAATCTCCTAGTGTGCCGTTTTCCAGGCCCGTTGGAAAAGCGCAGTATTGGGTGGGACTGACCCGATATTCCAGGTGCCGTCTGTTACCCCTTTCTTTGACTAGGAAAGGGAACTCCCTGACCCCTTGCGCTTCCCGAGTGAGGCAATGCCTTGCCCTGCTTCGGCTCGCGCACAGGGGGCTTCACGGACTGTCCTGCACCCACTGTTTGGCACTCCCTAGTGAGATGAAACCGGTACCTCAAGCAGAAATGCAGAAATCACCCGTCTTCTGTGTCGCTCAGGCTGGGAGCTGGAGACCGGAGCTGTTCCTATTCGACCATCTTGGCTCCACCTCGCATACCAGCTTTGTGCTTTTTAAAAGCAAAAAGAAACAAGTGAAAGTCATTTGAATAGTGTATTTTATTTAATTGAATATATCCAAAAATTTTATTTCAACTTAGTCCACATAAACAAGTGAAAGTCATTTGAATAATATATTTTATTTAATTAAATATATCAACAAATTTTATTTCAGCTTATAATCAACATAAACATTCTGAGAATGACATATTCTATTTTCATCTAAGTTTTTGAAATCTGGTATATATTTTACATTTACAGCACATTCCAATCACACTTGCCACATTTCAAGTGTGCAGTGGGGAGTTGTGGCTAATAACTTCCATGCTGGATAGCATAAGTCTAACCCCTTGCTCTGTTTTATTTTCCTCATAGCACTTATCACTTTCTGAAATTACGTTACTTTTTTTACTTGCTTATTATCTGTCTGCCCCACTGAATGAAAACTCTATGCAGCAGGGACTGTCTCCAGTGCCTGATAGTGGGTACTTAATACGAAGATGTGTAATGGCTGAATGAATGAATGCCAGAGTGCTAGCAAAGCCCTCTACTAGAGAGAGAAGAATAGTAGCTTCTTTTGGAAAAGACATGTATTGAGCCACTTTGAAATGTATAACCTTTGGTCCAGTAATTCTACTTGTAGGAACTATTCAAGGGAAAATATTAGCCATATAAAGATTTATCTATGAAGCTACTTATTGCAACATTATTTGTAATTGTGAAAAGCCTGAAACATTGTTGTCCAACTATAGAGTAATTAAATAATTGTATTCAAGGAAATTAATATATTATTTGACCATTAAAATAATACTTAAAACAGGTTATACAATGGCTTATATAGAGAATATGGCTCAAGTAAAATATGTATGTGCATACATTGATAAAAATGGGAAAGAATGAATAATTAACATCATAAATATGATATGGAACACTTATACTGTGCCAGGCCCTGAGATGAGAACTTTCACACACTGTTCCCTCTACCTTAAAATGTTCTTTCTCTAGAAACTTGTGTGGCACATGTTCTCACTCACAGGTGGGAGTTGAACAATGAGAACACTTGGACACAGGGTGGGGAACATCACACACTGGGGCCTGTCATGGGGTGGGGGGAGTGGGGAGGGATAGCATTAGGAGATATACCTAACGTAAATGACGAGTTAATGGGTGCAGCACACCAACATGGCACATGTATACATATGTAACAAACCTGCACGTTGTGTACTTGTACCCTAGAACTTAAAGTATAATAAAAAAAAAAAAGAAACTTGTGTGGCAGTTCTCTCTCCCTTATTTCCTTCAGATTTCAACTCAAATTCCATTTCTTTAGATAACCCTTTCATGACCACTTGATGTAAACAGCATCTTCTCCCACCACTCTTCATCCATGCTACCCTGCTTTATTTTTCTTCCTAGTACTTACCACCACCTAATATGTTATATATTTATTTGTGTACTTGTTTATGCTGCCTTCCTCAACTGCAATGTGCGTGAGTGCTATGAGCCCAGGGTGTTAGTTGGTTTTGTTCACTGTTCTATCCCAAATTCTTAGAACAGTGCCTGATGCATAGAAGGCACGCAACAAATACTTGAATGAATTAACTACAAGCTCAGGTGTTCACAGGAGATCTAATTTCTCTATTTTGTCTCTGAAAATATGATGTTCTTCCCTTACTTGTCCCTACTTATTGGGGAACAAACAGAAATGAGTGACTATCCAGGTCAATTTAAAGCTTTATTCCATCTGATGAAGACCCCTTAGGAGTCTTCCATTCTCTTAAATAAAAATCCTTAATCTCTAATCGTCCCCTCTCCCTGCTTCTCACCCCAAAATGATATCTAGGTGTAAGGAGTGGGGAATGTGGCTTGTAAGTTGAATAGTCATTGACCTAAACATATTTGAAATCTCTTCTTTTCCATTTAGGCATTTATTGCTGAAATGCAGATGGTGGCTGAAATTCTTCATCATCTAGTTCAGAGGCCTGAAGATTATTTGGAAAACGTTGAAAACATTGTTAAGCTTTATAAGGAAACAATTCTCCAGACTTTAGAAGTAAGAACAAAATATATTGCTGAAAATGAATATTGATATTTGTGTTTCATCACTGGTTAAATAGCTTTCACATGTCTTCATCCCCATGTGTTATCTGTCTGATTCTCCTCTTGAGCTTTGTAGAAAGCTGTTAGAAAAAGGCCTCCATCCCAAAGACTGTTTCCCAGAACAATATTATTTTACTCTTACAAAGCAACTCTGTTACTGCAAAGTGACAAATGAACTGCATTTTTCAAAAGCCAGTGAGGAAATTCCTTTATGGATGGGAGTTGGGAAATTCATGTTAAAAGACTATGTTATAAAAGCATTTTCAATCTGTAAGTTATAGCTCTATCAAAACAAATATACATTTAAGGTACACCTTTTGTTTAAAAGGAATTGTTCATTTAGTTAAATTGCAATCTAAAGAATTTGTTACACTGATTGGTCTATGGTTATCCCATTATATGTAAACATGGTAAGACCATTATATAATGTAATAGGAAGGTTTTAATTAAAATAATTAGTATTTTAAAAGTATGATGACTGAGATTACAAGTATGTGAAAAGCATATTTTATATGGTAAAAAGTCCAGGTAAGACTCTACCAAATATAATCATTTGTGTTGGAGATTTAGTCAACAAACATTTATTGAACTTGCGCATTTAGCCAGACACTATGCTAAGCAACAGAACTGTGAAGACAAATAGAACACAGTCCTCCAATTGCCTGTTCCCATATGATAAACTAAAGAATGTGTTTCATGCTGTCTCACAATGTTTATATTATTTTAAAGATAAATGAGTGGATCATTTTCATTCTCATCATCCATCCCCCAAAATGAGAACCACACTTAATTGTTTTCATATGTATGACTTCTTTTTTTTTTTTTTTTTGAGACGGAGTCTCGCTCTGTCACCCAGGCTGGAGTGCAGTGGCGCAATCTCGGCTCACTGCAAGCTCCGCCTCCCGGGTTCACGCCATTCTCCTTCCTCAGCCTCTCTGAGTAGCTGGGACTACAGGCGCCCGCCACCGCGCCCGGCTAATTTTTTGTATTTTTAGTAGAGACGGGGTTTCACCGTGGTCTCGATCTCCTGACCTCGTGATCCGCCCGCCTCGGCCTCCCAAAGTGCTGGGATTACAAGCGTGAGCCACCGCGCCCGGCCCATATGTATGACTTCTTTTCATCCCCACCTCTCCTGTCACTGGCTTATAAACATAGCTTCTGAAGTATGAAGTATATGTCTATCAATAACATCCTTTCTTCCTTCAATAAAAGTATCTTGACTACTCCTGAAGTGGCTGGCATTGGGTATGAAATAAAGCCAAATTAGAATCAGTTTCAGAAATTAGAAAATTGTATTTATGGGGGGAAAATGCAGAGATTATCTTTTTAAGGACAAGCACCAGGTTATACTTCCTCACATTTGGGTAGTGCAATGCCCAAAGTCTGACAAGCAGTAAATACTTAACAAATGTTCATCAGCACAAATGACAAGATACAAAGGAAAAAGAATGATAGTTTCAATCTCATTAAATGTGCAACTTCCGGAAATTAAATAGATAAAATCACACTCAAACTAAAAGACAATAAATTGGAAAAATATTCACGTTAACTATGATGAAAGAGTTAAAGCTTTGATATACTAAAAGATCATAGAAATGATTTTTTAAAAACCTGTAAGTTCACTCTGTCTTGAGATAAATGGACAACAAATATGAGCAACTAACAAAAATGAAGAATGATAAGCCTGTAGAAAAAATGTTCAGCTTCACTGATAATAAAGAAATGCTAATCTAAGTAATGAAATATCATTTCCATTGATCAAAACTTAAAAGATGAACAGGTAGTAAGAATTCCTAATGCTAGCAAGGATATGGTAAAGAACTCTTATACACCAAATATGAATTTGTATGGCCATCCTTTGACAGGTTGTCCACAAAAACACCCAGAAGTAGAAAACTTCTAGGCCCTGCAGCAGAATATAGATAAGAATTCATTGCCCTAGTGCAACAAAGCAGAATTTCAAAGCCAAGAACCTAGACTTTAGGCCTAGATGACACTTGCTGAATAGCCAAGCAATTGCCTTATATGTTGAGGGAGGAGAGCCATAAAGGGTAAGACCCTACAATTCTAGTCTCCTCTGACCTGGCTGAGATGTTACTTCACTTTTAGACCAAGACCACTAAAGTTCAGTGTGTCTCCAAGAGATACAAGGAAAGCAAGCAGGAGCAAACTGAGCTGCATCACTGTCTGGTATACATTCTGAAAACTGCTTCCGGGCTAAGCCAACACCATGTCCCCATTTTGGCCTGTCTTTGAATCCCAACTCAACTTCTGGTGCAGGTATCCATTTCCTTAAGAGTGTTGATACTCTCCAACTTAGTAGTTCACTCTTAAGATTGAATCTAACTTAAGGAAACAGTAAAAAATATAGAACAGGCCAGGCACAGTGGCTCATGCCTGTAATCCTAGCTCTTTGGGAGGCCAAGGGGGGTGGATTGCCTGAGCTCAGGAGTTCAAGACCAGCCTGGGCAACATGGTGAAACCCCATCTCTACTAAAATCTAAAAAACAGCCGGGCATGGTGGTGCACACCTGTAATCCCAGCTACTCGGGAGGCTGAGGCAGGAGAATCACTTGAACCCAGGAGACAGAGGTTGTGGTGAGCTGAGATTGTGCCTCCAGCCTGGGTGACAGAGCAAGACTCTGTCTCAAAAAAGAAAAAGAAAAAAAAAAAAAAAATATATATATATATATATATAAAATATACAAAACAATGTGATGCGAAGCCTTGTTCAAAACGTGATTATTTATTGGTGAGTGAATAATGCTGATATAATCTGTTGTCAGTCTAGAGGAAAACACGTCAAATCTAACCTCACACGATATTGTGAAAAACAAAATACATGGGATAAAGAGATGATTTTGTTGAAACTTGCAATAAGGAGAATGTTCATTAATAAGGACCTTCTAAAAGAAATGGAAGAGAGCTGGGTTTTATGGAAGCAGGTAGACAAGGGAGCCATCCTTGAGTCATGAGAAAAGATGGAGACAGACTTTATCTGAGTCCTTGAGGAAGGATGGAGGTGGGTCTTATTTCTCAGCCATGCCTACTTTCCAGGAACACAGGGCTCAGAGTTCAACATTGTTGATGTACACAAAATCCAGTAGATACTGGATTTTGATATTAAAAATAAAAACAAATAGTAGAAGAAAATTTAGAAGAATATTAATATAATCTTAAGATAAAGAAAATCTAATTTAGGCCGGGTGTGCTGGCTCATGCCTGTAATCCCAACACTTTGAGAGGCCAAGGTGGGCAGATCACTTGAGCCCAAGAGTTCAAGACCAGCCTGGGCCACATGGCAAAAAACATGGTGAAACCCTGTCTCTACAAAAAAGAGAGAGAGAGAGAGAAAAAAAATATAAACAAGAAAGGAAATCTACAAGTAACGAAAATATGTATTTGATTATAAAAATATTTTATCTTGCTGAAGACACCATAAATACATTCAAAACATAAATTATAGAAAGGTAAAATGTTTGCAATCCACATGCCAGATAAGGGTTAAAAACTTTGCGTGAATGCCAAAGAAACAATCCAATAGAAAAATACATAGAGGCTATGATAAGGCAGTTTACAGAGATGCATATCTGAATGCTGAACCTCACCACAGGAATAAAAAGTAAGATAAACTGATTCCATTTTTTAACTCAGTTTGGCAGAAATTTAAAAGCTAAGATAGCCAATGGTGGCAAGAAGAAATGAACCTTCTCATACATTGCGGATTAGGGCTTTGAATTGCCACCACCTTTGGAAAACCAACTGGCTATACCTACCTGTATTAATATTAAAACCTACTTTTGCCAGGTGTGGTGGCTCATGCCTGTAATCCCAGTACTTTGGGAGGCAGAGATGGGTGGATCACCTGAAGTCAGGAGTTCGAGACCAGCCCGGCCACCATGGTGAAACTGCCTCTCTACTAAAAATACAAAAATCAGCCAGGCATAGTGGCGGGTGCCTATAATCCCAGCTACTCAGGAGGCTGAGGCAGGAGACTCACTTAAACCCGGGGGATGAAGGTTGCAGTGAGCCAAGATCACGCCATGTAGTCCAGCCTGGGTGACAGTGAAACTCCGTCTCAAAAACAAAACAAAAAAAAAACACCTACTTTTACAAATCTGGCCCATATATCCAATATATCAGGATATACCAAAGGATGCATATTCTGTGTTACTGAACATTTATATGTGTGCATATATTTATATCAATGAGGTGAATGATTGTGTAAAGAGACCCACTGGGTTGTGCGGGCAGCATGGAGGAGTAGGGAGAAGTCGTGTTAACTGTTTCTATGTACTTTTTTGCATTCCTTCACTGGTTGCAGTTAGTACAAGTTATTTTTGTAATTATTAAAGAAGAAAGTAATTTTTAAAACTTTCATAAAAAGAAATGCTTGAAAATAACTAATAAAGTATTGTAACATACCTAAATGTCAAACAGCAGAGGAATATTAAATTATGCTATATCCACAGTACATAATCTGATAAAACCATTAAAATGTTACATTGACAGTGATCTTATAAAAAGTATAGGGGAAGGTTAGTTATAATGTTAAGTGAAAAAGTCAGCTCCATTATGATCTCGAACTCCTGAGCTGTGGGTTTGTCATAAATAGCTCCTATTGTTTTGAGATGCATCCCATCAATACCTAGTTTATTGTGAGTTTTTAGCATGAAGCGCTGTTGAGTTTTTTCGAAGGCCTTTTCTACATCTATTGAGATAATCATGTGGTTTTTGTCTTTGGTTCTGTTTATATGATGGATTACATTTATTGATTTGCATATGTTGAACCAGCCTTGCATCCCAGGGATGAAGCCAACTTGATCATGGTGGATAAGTTTTTTGATGTGCTGCTGGATTCAGTTTGCCAGTATTTTATTGAGGATTTTCTCATCGATGTTCATCAGGGATATTGGTCTAAAATTCTCTTTTTTTGTTGTGTCTCTGACAGGCTTTGGTATGAGGCCGGCCTCATAAAATGAGTTAGGGAGGATTCCCTCTTTTTCTATTATTGGAATAATTTCAGAAGGAATGGTACCAGCTCCTCTTTGTACCTCTGGTAGAGTTTGGCTGTGAATCCGTCTGGTCCTGGACTTTTTTGGGTTCGTAGGCTATTAATTATTGCCTCAATTTCAGAGCCTGTTATTGGTCTATTCAGAAATTCAGCTTCTTCCTGGTTTAGTCTTGGGAGGGTGTATATGTCCAGGAATTTATCCATTTCTTCTAAATTTTCTAGTATTTATAGTATTCTCTGATGGTAGTTTGCATTTCTGTGGGATCGGTGGTGATATCCCCTTTATCATTTTTTCTTGCGTCTATTTGATTCTTCTCTCTTTTCTTCTTTATTAGTCTTGTTAGTGGTCTATCAGTTTTGTTGATGTTTTCTAAAAACCAGCTCCTGGATTCAATGATTTTTTTGAAGAGTTTTTTTGTGTCTCTATCTCCTTCAGTTCTGCTCTTAGTTATTTCTTGCCTTCTGCTAGCTTTTGAATTTGTTTGCTATTGCTTCTCTAGTTCTTTTCATTGTGATGTTAGGGTGTCGATTTTAGATCTTTCCTGCTTTCTCTTGTGGGCATTTAGTGCTATAAATTTCCCTTTACACACTGCTTTGAATGTGTCCCAGAGATTCTGATATGTTGTGTCTTTGTTCTCATTGGTTTCAAAGAACATCTTTATTTCTGCCTTCATTTCATTATGTACCCAGTAGTCATTCAGAAGCAGGTTGTTCAGTTTCCATGTAGTTCTGTGGCTTTTAGTGAGTTTCTTAATCCTGAGTTCTAATTTGATCGCACTGTGGTCTGAGAGACAGTTTGTTGTGATTTCTGTTCTTTTACATTTTCTGAGGAGTGCTTTACTTCCAACCATGTGGTCAATTTTGGAATAAGTGCAATGTGGTGCTGAGAAGAATGTGTTTTCTGTTCATTTGGGGTGAAGAGTTCTGTAGATGTCTATTAGGTCCACTTGGTGCAGAGCTAAGTTCAATTCCTGGATATCCTTGTTAACCTTCTGTCTCATTGATCTGTCTAATGTTGACAGTGGGGTGTTAACGTCTCCGATTATTATTTTGTGGGAGTCTAAGTCTCTTTGTAGGTCTCTAAGGACTTGCTTTATGAATCCAGGTGCTCCTGTATTCGGTGCATATATATTTAGGATAGTTAGCTCTTCTTGTTGAATTGATCCCTTTACCATTATGTAATGACCTTCTTTGTCTCTTTTGATCTTTGTTGGTTTGAAGTCTACTTTATCAGAGACTAGGATTGCAACCCCTGCTTTTTTGTTTGTTTGTTTATTTTCCATTTGCTTGGTAGATCTTCCTCCATCCCTTTATTTTGATCCTATGTATGTCTCTGCATGTGAGATGGATCTCCTGAATACAGCACACTGATGGGTCTTGACTGTTTATCCAATTTGCCAGTCTGTGTCTTTTAATTGGGGCATTTAGCCCATTTACATTTAAGGTTAATATTGTTATGTGTGAATTTGATCCTGTCATTATGATGTTAGCTGGTTATTTTGCTCCTTAGTTGATGCAGTTTCTTCCTAGCATCAACAGTCTTTACAATTTGACGTGTTTTTTCAGCGGCTGGTACCGGTTGTTCCTTTCTATGTTTAGTGTTTCCTCAGGAGCTCTTGTAGGGCAGGCCTGGTGGTGACAAAATCTCTCAGCATTTGCTTGTCTGTAAAGGATTTTATTTCTCCTTCAGTTATGAAGCTTAGTTTGGCTGGATATGAAATTCTGGGTTGAAAATTATTTTCTGTAAGAATGTTGAATATTGGCCCCCACTCTCTTCTGGCTTGTAGAGTTTCTGCTGAGAGATCCACTGTTAGTCTGATGGGCTTCTCTTTGTGGGTAACCCAACCTTTCTCTCCGGCTGCCCTTAACATTTTTTCCTTCATTTTAACCTTAATGAAGCTGACAATTATGTGTCTTGGGGTTGCTCTTCTCAAGGAGTATCTTTGTAGCATTCTCTGTTTTCCTGAATTTGAATGTTGGCCTGCCTTGCTAGGTTGGGGAAGTTTACCTGGATAATATCCCGAAGAATGTTTTCCAACTGAGGTCCGTTCTCCCCGTCACTTTCAGGTACACCAATCAAACTTAGATTTGGTCTTTTCACATAGTCCCATATTTCTTGGAGGCTCTTTCGTTTGTTTTTACTCTTTTTCTTCTAAACTTCTTGCTTCATTTCATTCATTTGATCTTCAATCACTGATACCCTTTCTTCCACTTGATTGAATCGGCTACTGAATCTTGTGCATGCATCATGTAGTTCTCATGCCGTGGTTTTCAGCTCCATCATGTCATTTAAGGTCTTCTGTATGCTGTTTATTCTAGTTAGCCATGTGTCTAATCTTTTTTCAAGGTTTTTAGCTTCCTTGCGATGGGTTCGAACATCCTCCTTTAGCTTGGAGAAGTTCGTTATTACCGACCTTCTGAAGCCTACTTCTGTCAACTCGTCAAAGTCATTCTCTGTCCAGCTTTGTTCCATTGCTGGCGAGGGGCTGCAATCCTTTGGAGGATTAGAGGCGCTCTGATTTTTAGAATTTTCAGCTTTTCTGCTCTGGTTTCTCCCCATCTTTGTGATTTTATCTACCTTTGGTCTTTGATGATGGTGACCTACAGATGGGGTTTTGGTGTCGATGTCCTTTTTGTTGATGTTGATGCTACTCTTTTCTGTTTGTTAGTTTTCTTTCTAACAGTTAGGACCCTCAGCTGCAGGTCTGTTGGAGTTTGCTGGAGGTCCACTCTATGGATATCCTGTTTGCCTGGGTATCACCAGTGAAGGCTGCAGAACATCAAATATTGCAGAACAGCAAATATTGCTGCCTGATCCTTCCTCTGGAAGCTTCGTCTCAGAGGGGCACTTGGCTGTATGAGGTGTCAGTCAGCCCCTACTGGGAGGTGTCTCCAAGTTAGGATACTCGGGTCAGAGACCCACTTGAGAAGGCAGTCTCTCCATTCTCAGAGCTCAAACTCTGTGCTGAGAGAACCACTGCTGTCTTCAAAGCTGTCAGACAGGGACATTTAAGTCTGCACAAGTTTCTGCTGCCTTTTGTCCAGCTGTGCCCTGCCCCCAGAGGTGAAGTCTACAGAGGCAGGCAGGCCTCATTGAGCTGTGGTGGGCTCCACCCAGTTTGAGCTTCTGGCTGCTTTGTTTACCTAATCAAGCCTCAGCAATGGTGGATGCCTGTCCGCCAGCCTGGCTGCTGCCTCGCAGTTGGATCTTGGACTGCTGTGCTAGCAGTGAGCAAGGCTCCGTGGCATGGGACACTCTGAGCCAGGTGCAGGATATAATCTCCTGGTGTGCCATTTGCTAAGACTGTTGGAAAAGCAGAGTATTAGGGCAGGAGTGTCCCGATTTTCCAGGTATCCTTGGAAATGGCTTCCCTTGGCTAGGAAAGGGAAATCCCCCCACCCCTTGTGCTTCCCAGGTGAAGTGATGCTCTGCCCTGCTTCGGCTCACCCTCCGTGGGCTGTACCCACTGTCCAACCAGTCCCAGTGAGATGAACCAAGTACCTCAGTTGGAAATGCAGAAATCACTCGTCTTCTGCATTGATCACACTGGGAGCTGTAGACCGGAACTGTTCCTATTTGGCCATCTTGGAATGATCAAAATGCATTGTATCTTCTAAATGATGCTAATATATGTGTGAAGAAAGTCTGTGACTTAAATTTTAATCAGATGCTTCCATGGTTTGGAAACCAAATAGCAAAGCTATGAGCATATGCAGATAGATGCCCCAAAACATTTTGTATTGGAAAAAACATTAAGGCATCAATGTAGAGAAAAAAGATTTTTTTAAACAGGAAAATAAAATTCATGGTGAGAAGATTAGTTCGAGCTTTTGCAAAAGATCTCTTGAGCATTGAAAATAACATACATTATAGCATGTATAAGGCAAACAATTTACTTTAAATATTTCTGCATAGTATATAAAGATTCTGATCTTGTATTCAGTTTTTGTAGTGATCCTGTATTATAAAGTTTCTTTTCTATTATCTGCAGGAAGTAATGGCTGAACACAATCCCCAGTATCTCATTGAGCTAAATGGAAATAAACCACCAGAGGAGCTCTTTATGGTGAGTACAGTGTTAAGCAGGAATACTTCACAGCATGGAAAATTTAAAAGCTATTGACAGTATTGTACTTCTTTTAATAAACAGAAGCATATTTATATTTGAACACCATTTATCTTTGAAGAATTTGTCTTGACACTTAAAATTTTGATGTTCTGTTTGTTCATCTGTCCATTTTAAAATCAAAACTACATTCAAATTTAAAATCTCTATCAAAATGTTTCTCAAAGAAAAGTAAAAGCAATGGTAACCAAAAGCACATGAGAAGATGCTGAACATCATTAGTCATTAGGGAAAGGCAGGTCAAAACCATAATGGGGAACCCCTTTTACCTTCTAGGATGACCAAAGTAAAAACAAACAAACACAAAACAAATAATAAAAAGTGTTGGTGAGGATGTGGAGAAATTGGAACCCAAAAATGTTTTACAAAAATAATTCAATAATACAAAAATATAGTAACTATTTCTTTAATGTCAAATAAGTGTCTGGCATTATAATGGGCTCTAGGTATAAAGATAGGAAGGAGGCAGAAGGGTCCACACATCTCTCTGCTCATGCAGTATCCAATATGTTGGGGAAAATAAATCTAGAGAGCAGTTTGTGTTACAGTCAGGGATACACATGCATGGTATTATAGCAGTTTATAGCATAAAGACAAAACCTAGTCTGGTAAGGAGGAACACCAGTCTGAAACTATGTTTAAATAGAAACTTAAAGGACAAGTAAGAACTAGACATTGAAGACAAGGGGAGGTGAGGGAAGTGGGACAGTGTTCTATGCTGAGGGAAGAGTCTGTGTCAAGGCCCCAGAGGCCAGAAAGAGCATAGTGAGTTGCAAGAACTGAATATAGGACTGGAATGTAGGAGGATGGGGTCGGAGAGGTGGAATAGAGCCAAGACTAGAAATAAGAAGGGGCTGCACCAAGAAAGACCTTGTAAACCATAGTAAGGAGTTTAGACCTCAATATGAGGGAATAGGCAGCCAGTGAAAGGTTTTAAGCCAGAAAGTACAAATGATCCTATTTCTGTTTAAGAAAGATCACTTTGTTCCATGCAAGGAAAAAACAAAAGGAGAATCAAATTGGTGTTAGGAAAACTAGTTTTGGCTTTTGCCATTAATCAGGTATGAGATAGTGGCCTAACCTAGGGTAGTGACCACAGGAATGGACAGAAAAGGACAGATCTGAGAGACATTTAAGAAATCTACTTGACAGGACTTGGTGAGTAACTTAATATGGGAATTAAGGGAGAGAGAAAAGTCAGATATAATGCCCAGATTTCTGGCTTGATCTGATTGGTGGCAACATGGTAACAGTGCATGCTAGTGGTGAAGCCAGCTCAGGGATAAGCTCCTCACTTGGGACATGCTCTTGCCAAGATCACTGTGATCTCATGACCAAAGTCACTGCTCATTTTTCAGTCTTCATCTAATTCAATCTATAATAGAAACAGCATTTGACACAACAGATCACTTCTTTTTTTCTGCACTCTTCTTCCCTAGGCTTCTTGGACCCCACACCACAGTAGTTCCATTACAGCTCACTGCACACTCTTAATTCGCTAACCTGCAGTGTTGCAGGACCCCAGAGTTCACAAGGCATGAGCTCTTCTCTGTTTACCCTCACTCATTAAGAGACTTCATTCAGTCAGTAGCTTTAGATATCTTCTAACCACTGACATCTCTTAAATTCATGATGCTATATCAGATCTTTCCCCTGAATTCCACACTTGTATACTTAATGGCTGCTCAGCTGCTGTTTTTCCAATTGGATGTCTGCTAGTCATTTCGGATTTAAGTGTGCGAGATAGAACTTCACCACCACCACCCTGCCCCCAATGTGCTTTTCCCACCGTTCTCCTTTTTCAGTAAATGCAAAAACCACCCAGCCAGCTGCTCTCCTTGACTTTTTTTCTCACATCCCACATCCCATTCACCAGCTTATACAGCAGGCTTCTCCTTCAAAATATGGCCAGAATTCTACCACTTTTTACTACCTGGGACACACTTTCCTCAAGGTAGAGGGCAGAAGCTCCAAGGGGCCTGGCTGGAACTTGCCAAACCTGTGAAGGCGCCCGTGGGAACTGGTACTCTGCACTTCCACCCACGTTCCATTGGCAGAGCAGGCTACATGGAGAAGTTCGACATTAGTGGAATAAGGAAGTGTACTCCACCCAGAATGAACTAGGGAATTAATCAGTGAAGGTTGAATTGTAACACAGTCTATCACAGACTACCACACACCATCAGGATTTTGGCTATCTCACTATCTTCCCATCTCATGATCTATGTGCTGGCCTCTTTTATTTTTCCAGATTCTTCCATGTAGTGTCTGCATTAATTTCCTGGGGTTGCCATAACAAAGTGCCACAAACTGGTGGCTTAAAATGACAAAAATTTATTCTCTCACAGTTCTGGAGGCTAAAAGTCCAAAATCAAGGTGTTGGCAGTGCCATGCTCCTTCCGAAGTCTCTTGGGGAGGCTCTATTTTTGTTTCTTCCAGCTTCTGGTAGCTCCCGGCATTTCTTGACTTATGGCAGCATAACTCCAATATCTGCCTCCATCTTCACATGGCAATCATCCCTTTGCCTGAAGAGGTCCCAGAGACCAAGACCTCTAAGGACATGAATATCTGGGGACCAGAGGGCAGACTGTTATGAGTTGAAATGTGTCCCTCAAAAGATATGTTGAAGCCCTGAAGTCCAATACCTGTGAGTGTGACCTTATTTGGAAATAAGGTCTTTGCCTATAGATTAGGAGAAGAGACTCAGACACACAGGGAGAAGATGATTCTGTGACAACAGAGGCAGAGATTGGAGTGATGCATATACAAGCCAAGACATACCAAGCATTGTCAGCAAACAGCCAGAAGCCAGAAGAAGCAAGCAAGGATTCGACCCAGAGTCAGGGGGAGCATGGGCTTGGCCCATAAGCCCACCGCTGTTTCAGAATATTTGAGATATTCAGATACCAATGTAGTTAAATATCTGTTCTTTAAATTTAGATTGTTATGGATCGACTTAAATATCTGAACCTAAAAAGAGCAGCTATTCTAACCAAACTTCAGGGTGCAGAGGAAGAAATTAATGACACAATGGAAAATGTAAGTTATATGGAACTGTCTGAAAGTCTAATTTTCAATATATGTTGTGGGCAGGGTGCAGTGGCTCACACCTGTAATCCCATGGGAGGATCACTGGAGCCCAGGAGTCTGAGATAAGCCTGGATGACCTAGTCAGAACCCATCTCTACAAAAAAGAAAAAAAAAAAAAGAAAGAAAGAAAAAATAGAAAAAATTAGCCAGGTGTGGTGGTATGCACCTGTAGTCTCAGCTACTCAGGAGCTGAGACAGGAGGATTGCTTCAGCCCAGGAGGTTAAGGTTGCAGTGAGCCATGATCATGCCACTGCACTCCAGCCTGGGCAACAGAGCCAGATGCTATCTCAAAAAAAATTATATATATATAAATGTATATATATATATATATATATATATATATATATATATATATATATATATATATATTCATATATATATGTGTGTTGTGGCCTTAATTTGTATTCTTTTATAAAAATGGATGTGATTTCTGGGAAGAAGCTGTAATATTAGCACAATATCCTTTTAGATATTAGACACAACACAAGTTTTGAAACAAATAAAATCATAACAATTAAATGTAGGAACAGTAAAAAAGAAAGAAATCTAAGTTCAGTTTAAAAATTTGCAGCACCAAAGAACGTGAAGACCTAAAAGTTCTTAACTCTAGTTCTTTAATCATTCAACCAATTTTTTTTGAGTAACTAATGTGTTCCTGGCACTGATGTGCTACATATGTGATGGGTATCAGATTATAACTGCCAATTGCCAAAAGTGCCACAAGGAGTTTTAATTGGAGGATTTGACCTATTCTGAGAAGCTCAGTTTCACCTAAATGAGTAGAAATTATTTTTAAAAAACGCATACCAGGACTGGGCACGGTATCCCAGCACTTTGGAAGACTGAGGTGGAAGGATCACTTGAGCCCAGGAGTTTGAGACCAGCCTGGGACATAGCGAGACCCTGGCCCTACAAAAAATAAAAAAAAAAAATTGGGGTGGAGTTCCAAGATGGCCAAATAGGAACAGCTCCAGTCTGCAGCTCCCAGTGGGATCGACATAGAAGATGGGTGATTTCTGCATTTCCAACTGAAGTACTTGGTTCATCTCATTGGGACTGGTTAGACAGTAGGTGCAGCCCACTGGGGGCGAGCAGAAGCAGGGCAGGGTGTTGCCTCACCCAGGAAGCACAAGGGGTCTGGGGATTTCCCTTTCCTAGCCAAGGGAAGCCGTGACAGACTGTACCTGGGAAAAACAGGACACTCCCCCCAAATATGGTGCTTTTCCAACTGTCTTAGCAAATGGCAGACCAGGAGTTACTATTCCATGCCTGGCTCAGCAGGTCCCATGCCCACGGAGCCTTGCTCACTGCTAGCACAGCAGCCTGAGATTGAACTGTGAGGCTACACAGTTTTGGTTCATATGGAACCAAACAAGAGCCTGCACTGCCAAGGCAATCCTAAGCAAAAAGAACAAAGCTGGAGACGTCATGCTACCTGACTTCAAACTATACTACAAGGCTGCAGTAACCAAAACAGCATGGTATTGGTACCCAAACAGATATAGACCAATGGATCAGAACAAAGGCCTCAGAAATAACACCACACACCTACAACCATCTGATCTTTGACAAACCTAACCAAAGCAAGAAATGGGGAAAGGATTCCCTATTTAATAAATGGTGCTGGGAAAACTGGCCAGCCATAGGTAGAAAGCTGAAACTGGATCCCTTCCTTACACCTTATACAAAAATTAGTTCAAGATGGATTAAAGACTTAAATGTTAGACCTAAAACCATAAAAACCCTAGAAGCAAACCTAGGCAATACCGTTCAGGACATAGGCATGGGCAAGGCCTTCATGACTAAAACACCAAAAGCAATGGCAACAAAAGCCAAAATAGACAAATGGGATCTAATTAAACTAAAGAGCTTTTGCACAGCAAAAGAAACTACCATCAGAGTGAATAGGCAACCTACAGAATGGGAGAAAATTTTTGCAATCTACACATCTGACAAAGGGCTAATATCCAGAATCTGCAAAGAACTTAAACAAATTTACAAGAAAAAAACAAACAACCCCATCAACAAGTGGGCAAAGGATATGAACAGACACTTCTCAAAAGAAGACATTTATGCAGCCAACAGACACATGAAAAAATGCTCTTCATCACTGGTCATCAGAGAAATGCAAATCAAAACCACAATGAGATACCATCTCACACCAGTTAGAATGGCCATCCATAAAAAGTCAGGAAACAACAGGTGCTGGAGAGGATGTGGAGAAATAGGAACACTTTTACACTGTTGGTGGGAGTGTAGATTAGTTCAACCATTGTGGAAGACAGTGTGGCAATTCCTCAGGGATCTAGAACTAGAAATATCATTTGACCCAGAGATCCCATTACTGGGTATATACCCAAAGGATTAGAAATCAGGCTACTATAAAGACACATGCACGCATATGTTTATTGTGGCACTGTTCACAATTACAAAGACTTGGAACCAACCCAAATGTCCATCAATGGTAGACTGGATTAAGAAAATGTGGCACATATACACCATGGAATACTATGCAGCCATAAAAAAGGATGAGTTCATGTCCTTTGCAGGGACATGGATGAAACTGGAAACAATCATTGTCAGCAAACTATGGCAAGGACAGAAAAACAAACACTGCATGTTCTCACTCATAGGTGGGAATTGAACAATGAGAACATCTGGATACAGGGCAGGGAACATCACACAACATGGCCTGTTGTGGGGTGGGGATCTGGGGGAGGGATAGCATTAGGAGAAATACCTAATGTAAATGATGAGTTGATGGGTGCATCAGACCACCGTGGCCCATGTATACCTATGTAAAAAACCTGCATGTTGTGCACATGTACCCTAGAACTTAAAGTATAATTAGAATTTTTTTAAAAAATTAACCAGACGTGATAGCACATGCCCATGGTCCCAGCTACTTGAGAGGCTGAGATGGGGGGATCAACTGAGCCTAGAGTTTGAGGCTGCAGTGAGCCTTGATTGTGCCACTGCACTCCAGCCTGCGTGATAAAGCAAGAGCCTGTCTCAAAAATTAAAATAAAAAACAAAAACATATGCCAGGATCATAAACAGACATAATTCAAATTTTAAAATCTTTGAAGAAAGAGGTCATTTTTTTATCCTGTATCATAACAAGATCTCAGTGGGTCCACATAACTGGAATATGTGCTGGGACCTCTGCAATATGAACTGGTGCTGAAGAGGAAGAAAGGTGGGCTTGGTCAGAACTGAGGCTGGGAAAAATAAACTGAGTACTGAGGCCTCCTGTTCTAGGTCATCATTGAAGGAAAGAGAAAAAGTATCTATAAAACCTGCAGGAAATTTCTGAGCCAGAAAGTTTGTCCTTAGAAAGCATTGCATGCATGGGGCATAGGTGTAAGGTTGTAGTTCATAAGCTGTATGACTAGGTGAACTTGCCTCCTTTTTCATAAAAGGGAAGAAGATGTGACTGTGTACACTGGAGTCATTATTCATATCCCTTAAGCAGCATTTCTACCTGGCAGTCCAGACCACCTCCAAAAGAATCACCTGGGAAATGTACTGCAAGTACAAATCCCTGAGGCCCAAATCCCAGACTGATTGAACCAGACTATCTGGAGATGGAACCTGAAAATGTATTTTTACAAATTCCTATACCCACTTAAGTCTGAGAACCCCTACTTTAACTCTTGGGACACCAAAGGAGCCTAGTCAATTAAAGTTGATTGATCTATGAGTTCCTGTGTTTTTAAAGGACTTTAGATGAATAATCTTCAGCTAAAGGCAGGTGATTTTTAGATAATCAATATAATGGAAATATTTAAAGCAGTGAGTCCCAGCCCTGACTGCAAAACAGGGTCATCTAGGAAGCTTTTTAAACATTACAATGCCCAGGCCAGTTAAAACAGAATTTCTAGGGTAGGGCTCTGTCATTAAGTGAAACAAAACAAAATAGGATATGACATCAAAGGCACAGATTACAAAAGAAAAAATACAAAAAAACTTTTCTGCATCAGCACTATCAGTAGAAGCCGGGCACTACGGCTTATGCCTGTAATCCCAGTACTTTAGGAGGCAGAGGCGGGCAGATCACTTCAGGCCAGGAGTTTGAGACCAGCCTGGCCAACATGGTAAAACCCCATCTCTACAAAAAAAAGGAAAACACATCAATCAATAGAGTAAAAATACAACCCACAGAAAGGAGAAGAATATTTGAAAATCATATATTTGATAGAGATTAATATGCAGAATATGTAAAGAACAACTACAACTCCACAGCAGTAAAAGAAATACAGTTCAAAAATGGGCAAAGGATTTGAATAGACATTTCTCTAAAGAAGATATATAAATAGCCAGTAAGTACATGAAAAGATGCTCAATATCACTAGCCATTAAGGAAATGCAAATCAAAACTGCAATGAGATGCCATCTCATCCACTGGGGTGCTATTATTCAAAAAATGAGAAATAACAAATGTTGATGAGGAGAAATGAGAACCTTCTTGCATTGTTTGTGGGGATGTAAAATGGTGCAGCTGCTGTTTAAAATAGTTTGGTGGTTGCTCAAAAAAGTTAAACATAGAATTCTCATCTATTCAGCAATTACACTTCTAGGCATTTCCCCCAAAGGATTGAAACCAGGAACTCAAACAGATACTTGTACACCAATATTTATAGCACCTTTATTCATAATAGCCAGAAGGTGGAGATAACCCAATGTCCATCAATGGATGAACTGAAAAACAAAGTGTGTGTGTGTGTGTGTGTGTGTATGATGGAATGTTATTCAACCTTAAAGAGGAGTAAAATTCTTATATATGATAAAATATGATCCATGAAAACATACTAAGTGGAACAAGCAGATACAAAAGGGCAAACATGATTCCACTTATACAAAATACACAGAATAGACAAATTCATAGAGACAGAATGTAGGATAGAGGTTACCAGGGGCTAGGGGGAAGGAGAGTTATTTCATGAGTACAGAGTTCTGTTTGGGATGATGGAAAAGTTCTGGAAATGAATAGAGGTGGTGATTGCACAACACAGTGAATATACTTAATACCACTGAATTGTATGCTTAAAGATGGTTACAAAAACAAATTTTATGTGATGTGTATTTTACCACAAATAAACAAAAAATAAACCCAAAAATCTTCCCTAGGAGATTCTACTATGCAGCTCAGGAAGAGAACCACTGGTTTAAAGGGGTAGGAAAGGCACAGAGACCTTACTGTAGACTCCAGCTCCCTGGTGAAGGGTGAGAGAGCTATAGCATCTGCTGAGTTGCGGGAGAGGAGGGGCTGTGCAGGTAGATGGGGACATGGGCACGGGTTTGTGCAGTAGGAGGGACAGGGTCAGACTGGCACCTAGCACAGTAGAAGTTTTGGCTTTCAAGTCACACAGACCTGGATTTGAATTCAGCAGTACAGCCTATCAGACCTGTGACTCTGCTTAACCTTGCTGCCCTTTATTCAATGGTATATATTTAAAAAGCAGCAACAATCTCTGTGGCATCGTGTTATTGTAAAGATTACATGAGATTATGCTTTTAAAGTGCCTAGAACCAATGGTGATATTTTAAAAATTTAACAGCTGCATTGCAGGGGCAGGGTTGGCTTCATGAACTTCACACAGGACCATGTGCTTAGTTTAATGCTCTGCTGCTGCAGTCTTGAAATTCTTAATAATTGTAGAACAAGGGTCCTGTAATTTTCATTTTGTTCTGGCCCTGGCAAATTAGTTTGTGCTGTGCAAGAGCATTCACCCAATCACAACAGAGCTGGCAGAAGTGCTGAAGACATTTGCCAGGCATTAACCCTTAGTTGCTGGATCATGGAAAGGTCCAGAGTTTCTTCAGCAAGAGGATGGGTAGGAATAGAGCTTGCGGGTAGAGGTTATAGTGGCCAAATTTCTTCTGCCCCTGCCCCGCTACCTTGGCTGTGTCTGGGGTCCCTCACATGCTCCTCTGGTTAAGTCGCTCCAGAAAGTATGCTTCTGGTCTTCTCACTGGGAGAGAGGTGGTGGGAGGGGACCAAGTAGAGTGGGAGTGGCTCTGGCACTAGCACCTTCTTTCAAAGATTTCCAACCAGTTATACTGTTTTCTGCTCTCCGTTCATTCCCCTTCAGAGGTACCTGGTATCACAAGGTCCCATGTCTTTCCAGGGTTTTGTAAAGTGAATCCACTGACTCCTTGTTGTTCTTGTGCCTCCCATACCTATCTTTGCTCCACAGATATTTAGCTTTCACCTTTCTCTGATATAAGTCAGTTACCACTCATCCATCTGCTTTCTAACTTACAAAACTTTGTAGCTGTAACTGGTGAGATGTCAGCCCTGATCAGCATCTCTAGTCTCTTCTCCCATTCTCTGTGTCCTCATGAGTTTCTTTCTTTTTTTTTATTCTTCTACTGTCATTTTAGTGAGGTTTTAGGAAAGCAGAAAACATAAATTCATGTTTTCAGTCTGCTTTGTTTAACCAGAAGCCAGTCCTGATCATTTTTAAGCCTGTAATACCAAATTCATTCAAAAGCTCATCTTCTCCTCTCCCTTCGGCACCTGCTGAACGTGTGGCCCCACGGGTATGAAGTTGAGAGAGGAACATCGTCTGCTATTCAAATACTTAACCTTTTAGAGAATACTTACGGTCTATTCAAATACTTTTTTCAGGTATGGGTGGGACATATGGATGATAAGGAAAGAGTGACTGCCTCCTGACCTAACTGGGCATGGTTTCAGTCCCTAGCTCATTGTCCAGGAACTCTGTGGAGAAGGCCTGTAGCTTAATGTGTTCCATGGATGAGGTTCTCAGTCTTATACAACTCTCCTAAGCATTGGCAGTTTCCTTCATATTTACTATCACTTCCAGCTCTCACTTGGGAACATTCATACAGCATCCCTGCAGTGCACATGCCTCTTTGTTCTCTGATGCTGCAGGGGTCCAGGGAAGATCATAGCTCACAATCTCATCTGCATTGCATAGTCAACTCTGAAGCCAGCATATACATGTGTGACCCACATCTGAGGGTTGGGGGGAGCAGTTTTCCCCTCACCATTGCCCACTCTCTTCATTTTCTTTTGCTATAGCAGAATACCACAGACTAGGTAATTTATAAAGAAAATAAGTTTATTTGGTTCACAGAAATAAGTTTATTTGGAGCCTGGGAAGTCCAAGTGCATGGCACCAGCATCTGGTGAGGGCCTTTGTGCTGTGTTTCCCATTGTGGAAGGTGGAAGAACAAAAGAGTGCAAGAGCCAGAGCCAGGGCAAGAGGGAGTGAACTTGCCTTTATAAAAAGTCCACTCTCAAAATAACTTACCCAACTCCTGAGATAAGGACATTAATCTTTTCATGAGGGCAGAGCACTCATGACCTAATCACCTCTTAACAGTCCTACCTCTTAATACCATCACAATGGCAATTAAATTTCAACCTGAGTTTTGGAGGGGACATTCAAGCCATAATATTCACCATGCCATCTCTCACCAGTTTTATCATCCCCTGGTAAGGAACCACAAGGACAGATGAACCTTTCAAGGAACCTTTCTATCATATGGTAAAGTAAGCATAAATATAAAATAAAATAAGCATGTTCCCAACTGAGAATTAGCAGTTTTCTATAGAATTTTGAAGTCTGTAGAAAAGTATTTCTTAACTTATCCAGAGGTCACCAACAGAAAGGATTGCTGATGAAGGAGACTTTAAATTTTAAGAATTAAAGAACTGCTTATAGCTAAGTAAATGCAAAAACAATCTGTACATAACATCTTAGGTATATGTAAAAGCCAAGGTAAATTAGCTAAGAATCTGGTACATTTTCAAAAATTTTTAATAAGAATTTTTCAGAATCTGTTTTCTGAGGAAGATGATAGAAAATGCACTATCTACCTTATGCTTATTTTACCATATGATAGAAATTGCTCAGTAGAATTTAAAGATTTTTTAACATAAATGTAAACTAGTTCTTTGTAAAACAAGGGTCCTGTAATTTTCAACTAGTTCAAACTAGTTCTACATTGTCTTATTAAATCAAGGACAAGGGCAGAATGATGCAATTAAGAAAAAAGCCAAAATTTGCTTTTTAAATTATTTCTTAAATAGTAAAGCACTATAAAATAATAAATGAAATATTTAATCCTCCTAATTTCAGCAAAATGTATGCCCATATTTTTAATATAGTATTTGCAATTCACAGGATGAGCTATTTCGTACTCTTGCATCTTATAAACTTATTGCACCAAGATATAAATGGCAGAGAAGTAAATGGGGACGTACATGTCCTGTGAATTTAAAAGATGGTAACATTTATTCAGGATTACCAGATTATTCTGTGAGGTAAGTAAGATTTTCAGAACTTAATTTTAAATATTCCTCATTAAATCTTCCTCATACATCTTTTCAGTTGTTTACTAATATGGCATATTTTAAGTTTTCTAGGTAAAATCTACTGTCTTTCATCAGAAGAAGCATTAAAACCATTTTTATTGAACCCACGTCCGTATCTGCTTCCACCTATGCCAGCACCACCATGTAAAGTATTCATACTTGGACCTCAGTATTCAGGGAAAACGACACTTTGCAATATGCTTGCAGAAAATTACAAAGGAAAGGTAACTATCTATCTATCTATCTATCTATCTATCTATCTATCTATCTATCTATCTATCTATCTGTCATGTATCTATGCTTGATTATAATTTGTAGGATTTTATTTGTACTCAGTTTTTAAAATTTCATGTTTTAATTGAATAATTGTTCCACTGGGCTTGGGGTAGGGAAGGCATTCTTTCTGTTGTTTATTGCTGCCTCCAGACCAGAGTCCCTCCCTGCTTCCCAAAAGCTCCCACATGTGAATATCGTGTCATTCAGACTTTGCCACCTATTAGCTTTCTTGGTTCTACTCATCTTCTGTCCCCTGGGTTTCACTACTCCTGGCTCACTCTCACTCTCCCCATATAATCACTCCTGTCCTAATTCTTGGTGATTTCAGTATTACAAAGATGATCCTCCCAACACCTTGACACCTTCTCCCTCAGTAATCTTGTTCTCCACTCTCAGTAAACGAAATTATTTTTAGCTTAGACAAGAGTGATAGCAGTAAAAGTGGTATGAAACAAGCATATTTGGGATATAATTTGAAGACAAAGTCAAAAGATTTGATTAGGGATTGGAATGTGGAGGAATTCTAGAAGGGGCAGTGTGGCTTGAGGATTGCCTATGCAAGAAGGAATGGCACAAGATCATGGCTGCAGACAGGGCAATTCAAGCCACGGAAAGGTGTTAGAAGTTGTTCAAAGTGCTGTTACATTCTTTTAAGCACAGGAGTATCATTTTCTATTTGCTTTTAAATTTTTCATTGTGAAACCTGACAAACATACAGAAAAGTGAAGCCCACGGAGTTCCCGCAAAATGAACCCCCATGTAACCACCACCCAGGTCAAATCTGGAATGTTGCCAGCACCCAGAAGCCCTCTCATGTTTCTTTTCAATACCAGTTTCCTCACTCTCCACACAAAGGTAACCCCTGCCCAGAATTTTATGGCATTCACTTCCATACTTCTCTTATGGTTTTGCTGTGGAAGCATACGTCCAAATACCATAGGCTAGTTTTGCATGGTTTTTTTTAACTTTATAGACTTAAACAATTTATCTTCTTTGTGCCTGGCTTCTTTCACTTAACATTATGATATTTGTCCACACTATTGAATGTAGTTTATTCATTTTTATTGTTTTATTGTATTCTCTTGATTGACTTATACCATAATGTATTTATCCACATTTGAGCACTAATAAAACTTGGATTGATTCCAGATTGGAGTAAATAACACTACTATAAACATTCCTGTATGTGTCTCTTGGTGCACACATGGACATATGTTCAACTTGTGTAGATAATGCCAAATTGTTTTCCAAAGTAGTTCCATTATTTCACAATACTATCAGCAGTATATGAGAGTTCTGTTATTCCACATTCCTGCCAACTCTGATTGTGGTTGGTCTTTCTAATTCTAGCCATTTTAGTGAGTGTATAATAGTGTCTCATTGTGGTTTTAATTTGCATTTCCCTAATGACTAATGAGGTTGAACCTCTTTCATATGTTTACTGACCATTTAAATATTCTCTTTTTGAAGTGTTTTCTCAAGTGTCTTGCCCATTTTTAGTTGTGTTTTTGTATATTATTAGTAAGAGTTCCTAATATTATCTATATACAAGTTCTCTGTTGATTATAAGCATTAGGACTATTCTCTGTCTCTCTGTGGTTTGCCATTTCACTTTTCTAATGGCATCTTTTAATAAACAGAAGTTCTTTGTTTCAATGAGGAATGATTTATCAACCTTGTCTGTTATCATTAGTGCTTTTTATGTCATACTTAAGAAAATTTTTCCACCCAAACATCATGAGGATATTGTCCTATATTAACTGCTAAAAGCTTTATTGTTTTGACTTTCACATTTAAATATATAATCCACCTAGACTTGACTTTCTTATGATGTGAAGGACAGGGTAAGTTTTACTTTTTCCCATATAGATATTCAGTTGTTTCAGGATCATTGAAGAAAAGATAATCCTTTATCAACTGTTTTGCCCCCTTTGTCTTATATCATGTTTTTATACATATGTGTGTCTCTTTTGGGGCTCAGTGGTCTATTTCTTTTTTTTTTTCTTTTCTTTTTGAGACAAGGTCTTGCTCTATTGCCCAGGCTGAAGTGCAATGATACCATCATAGTTCACTGCATCCTGTAACTCCTGGGCCCAAACAGTCCTCCCACCTCAGCCTCCTGAGTAGCTGGGATAACAGATGCACACCACCATGCCTGGCTAATTTTTGTATTTTTTTGTAGAGATGGGGTCTTGCTATGTCGTCCAGGCTGATCTCAGGAGCTGCTTGCCTCAAATGATCCTCCTGCCTCAGCCTCCCAAAGCACTGGGATTACAAGTGTGAACCACCATACCGAGCCTCACTGATCTATTTCATCATTCTATTAGTATTTTGCCAATACTACATTGACTTAATTATTTTAGCTTTACAATAAATCTTGATGTCAAGTAGAGCAAGGTCTTCTATCTTATTGTTCTCTTTCAGGAGTGCATTGGCTATTCTTAGCCCTTTGCAATTTTATGTAGAAAAATCTTTTGAGATTTTAACTAGGATAGCATCACATTTATAGATCAGTTGGAGGAATGGACATCTTTACAATATTGACTCTTCTAGTCCGTAAACATGATACATTTTGCCATTTATTTAGCCCCTCTTTAATTTGTGTTAGTAATAATTTGGAGTTTTCTGTGTAGAAATTTGCACAGACCTCTGGGTATTTGATGGGTTTCGATGCTATCCTAGGTAATATCATTTTTAACTAATTAAAACTTCTATTATCTTGTACGTTATATATTATTTTCTTCAAAGAGTCACCCAAGAAATAATGTCTGACATATTACTTTCAATATAAATTGGTACTTTCATACTTCTTAAATAGTGCAAGGGTCTTATAATTCAAACATACCCTTAAAATGTATTCCCACACAATGTTTTCCTGTAAAGCATCACCTGGTTTTTAATGTGCAAACATCATAGACCATACATATCTCCTGGTGGCTCATGCCTGTAATCCCAGCACTTTGGGAGGCTGAGGGGGGTAGATCACGAGGTCAGGAGATCGAGACCATCCTGGCTAACATGGTGAAACCCCGTCTCTACCAAAAATACAAAAAAATTAGCCGGGCATGGTGACGGGCGCCTGTAGTCCCAGCTACTCAGGAGGCTGAGGCAGGAGAATGGCGTGAACCTGGGAGGCAGAGCTTGCAGTGAGCCGAGATGGCGCCACTGCACTCCAGCCTGGGTGACAGAGCCAGACTCTGTCTCAAAAAAAAAAAAAAACATTTTTCAAATACTGTTTATATTTACATCTCCAAAAGAAAATTCTACATTTTAAATTTATAATAGTCAGGAAAGATGGTGTGATACATTTCAAATACAAGTAGTAGAATGTCAAAATCAAGTGTAAGTGTTTAGAAAACTTCCTCATGTGTCAGTAACGGAGTCTCAAATGTTGCTGGCCCTAAGAAAGGCCATTTTACTGCATGGAAAACAAATGTATATCACCAATAATATTAATTGTTTGGTGATCACATAATGATGTTTTAACCATTTTGCATCCAAACATGATTGCCTGTTACTTGTAATAGGCCTTTGCTTATGTTTTAGTTACATTATAGAATTTGAGTCAAGGTATAATGCATTATAAATTTCCCATTTAAAATACTGAAAAATCAGCTGGCATGGTGGCTCACGCCTGTAACCCCAGCACTTTGGGAGACTGAGGCAGGAAGATCCCTTGAGTCTAGGAGTTTGAGGCCAGCCTGGGCAAAATGATGAGACCTCTTCTCTAAAAAAGTAAAATAAAATAAAATAAAATCATGAAAAATTATTATTTCTGACCCTCAGAAACTGAAATAATAATTTTTGTTTGTTTTAAGTCCCTAAGTTTTTAGGTACTTTGTTATGCAGCAATTAGAAAATACCCCAAAATAATTTTTTAAGATTGATAATTATATTTCATCAAAGTATAAAACATTTCTCTCTGATACAAGGCCTCTGTTTTTTTAAATGAAACCCAGTAGCCTGGGAGATCTTTGAAACAAGTATAACTAAAAACGTGTTTCTGGCACTGTATACTTAGAGCGCCTACAGATCAAAAGGATAAAGATAGGCAATGCTAGGAAAATAGACAACAGATAGCTAGAGAAAACCACAGAAGATGAGTTGTCAGTGGAAGAAACTTATGAAAGATGCCTAACCTCATCAGGAGATAAGTAACATAAAATAATAGTAAGATGAAAATTTTCACCCATATCAAAAGAATGACAGCCTTTGTTCTAGTGAGAACATGTATGAATGGAAAGTTTTAAAAACTATTGATGGAACAGTACATGGCGACCATCTTTTTAAGAATCTTTAAATTCCAGCCATGACAGTGAACTAACCCTCCTAACATGTGATCCCTGCAGGAAGAGAAACTCATGAGGTGAGCTCCATGGTTACCTCAATTGTCTGCATGGATGGGGACAGTTTCCTGACAGGCCAAGCAGAGCATGGTGCTTCCATGGAGCTGAGGAGACTGAGCTCAGTTCTGAAGCAGCCTGCACTGTGAAGCAGAGCAGCAGGGAGAAGGGAGCTGCTGTGAGTAGGGTGGGAGCAAGGCCCAAGTGTGTGTGGCCAAGAGCTTCTCAAAGGAGACTTCACAAAGCTTATCAAAGGATGGCTCCTACAGGTTGTGAACAGAACAGATACTGGAGGTTGAGCAGTGCAGGGACTTGAGACATCTGGCCCAGTTTCAAAGGAGAGGCCTTATTACCAGAACACTGAGCTGACACACTGTAAAGGCCATCCCTTGGGTGTAAGGACCACAACCTAGATTAAGGCCTGCACCCTCCCTTACTGAGCCTACAACCACTCCTCAATAAAATCTGGGGGAATGAATTTGGAGATTGAGCCCTATCAAATTGGGAAATACTTGGGGGCTTTCCAAATGTTGGATTTAATAAAGCATAAAATAGAAGTTCAGGCCAGTTGCAGTGGCCTGTAATCCCAGCACTTTGGGAGGCTGAGGAGGGCAGTTCACTTGAAGCCAAGAGTTTGAGACCAGTTCGGCCAACATGGTAAAACCCTGTCTCTACAAATATGAAAATTAGCCAGTGTGGTGGTGCACGTGTGTAATCCCAGCTATTTGGGAGACTGAGGCAGGAGAATCGTTTGAACCCAGGAGGTGGAGGTTGCAGTGACCAGAGATTACACCACTGCACTCCAGCCTGGGTGACAAGGAGAGACTCTGTCTCAAAAAAACAAAAAACAGAAGTTCAATGTGGTAAACCAATACAGTCATGTGCTGCACAACAGTGGTCCCATAAGATTATAATGAAGCTGAAAATTTCTCATCACCTAGTGAAGTCATAGCCATTGTAACATCATAGCACAAGTTACTCAAGTGTTTGTGATGCTGCTATAAACAAACCTACTGTGCTGCCAGATGTATAAAAGCACAGCATATACAATTATGTACAGTTATGTAATACTTGATGACAATAAAAAACAATGATGTTAATGGTTTAGTATTTACTATACTTTTAATCATTATTTTAGAATGTACTCCTTCTACTTGTAGAAAAAGTTAATTGTAAAACAGCCTCAGGCAGGTCCTTCAGGAGATATTCCAGAAGGCATTGTTGTCATAAGAGATGACAGCTCTGGCCAGGCGCAGTGGCTCACGCTTGTAATCCCAGCACTTTGGGAGGCTGAGGCGGGCAGATCACGAGGTCAGGAGATTGAGACCATGGTGAAACCCCGTCTCTACTAAAAATACAAAAAAATTAGCCAGGCGTGGTGGCGGGCACCTGTAGTCCCAGCTACTCGGAGAGGCTGAGGCAGGAGAATGGTGTGAACCCAGGAGGCGGAGCTTGCAGTGAGCCGAGATCGTGCCACTGCACTCCAGCCTGGGTGACAGAGCAAGACTCCGTCTCAAAAAAAAAAAAAAAAATCGAAAAATGGAAAAAAGCTTATAAAGATACAAAGAACCTATTTTGTATCATCCTTGTACATCTGTACAATAAGTTTGTGTTTTAAGCTAAGAATTGTTACAGAAGAGTCAAAAAGTTTAGAAATTTTAGAAGTTTATAAAGTAAAAAAGCTATAATAAGACAAGGTTAATTTATTATTGAACAAAGAAACAAATTTTAAATAAATTTAGTGTAGCCTAAGTGTACGTTGTTTATAAAGTCTATAGTAGTATACAATAATGTCCTAGACCTTCTTATTCACTCACCACCCACTGTCTCACCCAGATCAACTTCTAGTCTTGCAAGTTTCATTCATGATAAATTCCCTATACAGCTGTAGCATTTAAAAAATGTTTATGCCATATTTGCACAGTACCTGTTCTATATTTAGATATGTTTAGACATACAAATCCTTAACATTGTGTTACAATTGCTTGCAAAATTCAGTACAGCAACATGCTGTACAGGTTTGTAGCCTAGGAGCAATAGGCTATACCATATAGCCTAGGTGTTTAGTAAGCTCTACCCTCTAAGTTTGTGTAAGTACACTCTATGCTGTTTGCACAACAACAAAATCACCTTATGACACATTTCTCAGAATGTATCCCCATCGTTAAGCAACACATGACTGTAACTGAACTGTCTGATAGAACAAAAGTCAACACTGACAGTCTTCAGAGGAAGATAACAGAATTCAAAGTCCCTAATAATGTATCATCCACAATGTCCAACATGTAATGAAACGTTACAAGACATGCAAAGAAACAGGAAAACGTTACCCATATCAAGAAAAAAGGAGGCAATAGAAACTGACCCTGAAATGGACTAAATGTTGGATTTAGCAGATAAAATCTTTAAAATGGCTATTATAAATATACTTAAGGTCTTTATAAGAGAATAGAGAATCTCTTAAGATAAATGAAAAAACTACTTAAAACAGAACCAAATGGAAATCCTGCACTAAAAATATAAAAACCAAACTGAACGTTTTACTGAATTAGCTTGACTTCAGATTGGAATTTATGGAAGAACTTGAAGACAGATCAATAAAACATTTCCAGTCTGAAAAACAGAGGGAGAAAAAGATATTGAAAGAAATGAATAGAGCTTCAGGGACCTGTGGGACAAATCAGATGGTCTAATGTGAGTAAGTGGAGTCCCAGAAGAAGATGATAGTGGAAACAAGACAGAAAAAAAAATACTTGAAGATATCATTGTCAACATTACTGAAATTAAGAAACCAAGCAAAAACCAAAAAAATTATAGATTCACTTATAGGTCCAAGAAGCTCAGCAAGCCCCAAGCAGGATAAATACAAGGAAAACCACACCTACACACATCATATTTAATGGTGAAAACCCCAAAAGTAGCAGTTCCCAACCTTTTTGGCACCATGGACTGGTTTTATGGAAGACAGTTTTTCCACAGACTGGGTTGTGGGGGTGGAGGATGGTTTCAGGATGAAACTGTTCCACTTCAGATCCTCAGGCATTAGATTCTCATAAGGAGCACACAAACCAGATCCCTTGCGTGTGCAGTTCACAATAGGGTTCGTGCTCCTATGAGAATCTAATGTTGCCACTGCTCTGACAAGAAGCAGAGCTCAGGCAGTAATCCTCATCAACTGCTCACCTCCTGCAGTGCCACTCAGTTCCTACCGGTCTGTGGCCTGAGGGTGGGAGACCCCTCCCCTAAAGGAGCCACAGAAAAATTGATATGTTAAATAGAATAAAACATTGATACAAATGACAGCCAACTTGTCATCAGAAGCAATGGCAATCAGAAAACAATGAAACAAGAGCTTTAAACAACTACAAGAAGAAAAGCCATCCTAGAAGTATATAGCAAGTGAAAATGTCCTTGAAAAATGAGATAACACAAAGACATTTTCAGATAAAAGTCACTTTCTGGCCTTCTGATGACTACGAGTTTCATAATACAATTGCCAAGCCAGATCACCTAAACACTAAACAAACAATACTCATGCAAATGAAGCTTCCGATTATTAACATGCTCTGGAAAATAAGAGTAATTATTGAATCCAGAAACTAGATCAGGATACTAGAAACAGAAAAGGGAACGTTTGGAAAACAAAAAGCGTCCTTTGAAATTAAAATATATGCAAGATGAAAGAACATTAAAAAAGAAAATACAACACAAATGAAAAATTTAATAGAAGAGTTAAAAGATAGAAATTAGTTACCTTTTAGAAATTAGTATAAACTGACAAATCGAAAAAAGAATAGAAAAGAAAAGAAACTATAAGGTCAGTCTAGGGTGTTCATTATCCATATAGGAATTCTTGTAGGAGCTACCAGAGAAAAGAATATTACCAAAGAAATAACTGCAGAAAATTTCCCAGATTGAAGGACATGCTTCCAGATAGAAATGACACAGTAAATGCCCAGTAAAATGGATGGAGAAAGACCCACACGAAGGGACATCACTTTGAAATTATCAGACAATGGGGGCAAAGATCCAGAAGCTTCTGTAAAATGAGCCTAGAAGACTGGAGAGGAAAACTAGGTCCCATGGAAAGAACTGGAAATTCCAATAACATGGAACTTCTCAACCCACAACTCTGGAAGCCAGAAGACAATTTTTGGGGGGAGTGGCTGATAGCCTAGAATTTTATATTCAGGCAAACGAAGTCTAATAATAGAATGAAGGCATTTTCAGTCACACATGCAAAAAATTGCCTCTCATGTATTCTTTGTCAGAAGCTACTAGAGGATGTGGTGCATCAAAATGGGGGCCTAAACCAAGATGGCGACATGGGATCCGGAAGCAAAAGGGAATCCATGCATCCCTGACAAGGAAGAGGGTTAGGAAATCCCAAGATGGTGAGGGAAGGAGAGCCCATGATGTCAGTTGTTCTGCAGGCCTAGAAGCCTAGAAAATAACCAATCCAGTTTGGGGTAGGAGTCCAGAGGGCTCCAGAAGAGATAGCTCCAGGGAGATGATCACCTGATGTATTTTCAAGCAAAAATTTATACTTGTGAAGAAGAGTTTGGGAATTCATTATTGGTAGGTATATAGAAAACTAAGCAACCCCCACAAAAAAAAAAAAAACCTGCAGGAACCGAAATATGAACGTGTTCTACGTAATTGTGAATAACTGTTCTATAAGCATAATAACATGAATAATGCATACTATTTTTTAAAAATGTATTATCTAATTCTTGAGGGCTTATGGAGGGATGTGGGAGAAGAAATTGAGTGTGTATGTGTGTGTCTAAGATTCCTAACTAGTTCATCATTTGGGGAAGAAAAAGTTTTATCCAGGTAATTTCAGATTATTTAAAGTGTAAATTAGAAGGAAAAAGGAAAAAAATTAGAAGGAAAGTAAAACTTTTGACAGCATACAGAGGAAAATACTGAGTATATATTTGCCATGTGTGTGTTTCTCATCTATTACTGCATAAAAAATTACCCTAACAGCTTGAAACAACAATAAGCATTTATGATTTTGCATAGTCTCTCTGAGTCAGGAATTCAGGAGTGGCTTAGCTACGTGGTTCTGTCCTAAATGCTTTCATGAGGTTACAGGTAAGATGTCATCTGGGGCTGCACTCATCTGACACTAGGCTGGGGCTGGAAGATGGCTCAATCACATGAATGAGACCTCAGTTCCTTTCTATGTAGATCTCTTCATAGGACTGCTTATGTGTCCTCATGACCTGGCAACTGACTACCCTCAGAAAGAGTTAACCAAGGAGGAAGCTGTAATGTTTTCCATGACTTAGTCTTAAAAGTCATCCACTATCACTTGCATCGTACTCTATTTAAAGCAAGTCACTACTAAGTTCTAGTTACACTAAAGAGGAGAATTAGGCTCCACCTTCTGAAGGGAGGTGTGTGAAAAGATTTGTGGACATCACATCACAATATGTGTCAGATAAAGGAATTATCATTTTTAAATATAAAAAGATGAATCAATATGCAGATAAAGCTTCAATAGGAAAAAAAATCAAACAGGCAATTCACAGAATAATAGATACAAATAGCCATTAAACGTTAGCAAAAGGATACCACCTCCTTGATAGATGCCAAAAACAGAGACTTGTCATATCATTCTCATTGTAACAGTTAAAAGATTACTAAAAACACCCAATTTCGATGTGTACCTAGGATGGGAGAAGTACATTCTCATAGACTGCTAGTAAGAGTATAACCGTTAGGCATAGCAATAGGAAATACATATGCAAACCTAAAGTCCATGCATTTCCTTTGAACTGCCAATTCTGTTTTATGGATTTTTCTAAAGAAACTATCAAAGATATGTAGATAATTGTGTTCATTGTAGCCTAGTTTATGTACCAAAAATGTATATACCAAAATATAGATAATATATAATATGTGTGTTATATATTATGTACATTTTATATATATTATCATATATCATATATGTATACATTATATGTCTATAATACACATATTATATATTATATACATATATTTCGTCTATAATACACATATATACATATATAGCATATTATGCATATATTATATATTAATATATAATATTCAATTTAATATATTGTATTCTGGTTTATAATAGTAATATAATATTAGCACTATATTAATATATATTATATTAATATTATACATTAATGTATAATATACTATAGTATACTATTATACAAAATATATATTACATATTATATACATAGTATACTATACAATGTATATAAGCTATATATGCTATATATATGACTATAGTATATACATATGTGTATATGTATGTGTATGTATACATATGGAGACTCCTGATTCTTTTTCTTATAGGAATGTATATGTATATAATATATAATATGTATATTATATAATGTATAAAATATATATAATATATAATACACATATTGGCGTATACATTTTTGCAACTATAAACTAGGCTATGATGAACAAAATTATGAACATATCTTTGATAGTTTTTTAAGAAAAATCCATAAAACAGAATTGACAGTTGAAAGGATATGCATGGATTTTAGGCTTGCATATGTATTTCCAATTCCTATGCCTAATGGTTATGCTCTTATCAGCAAGTATATATATATATGTATATGTTTGTATATGTATATATATGAATAGTATATATAGTATATGGTGTATATGTATATGTATGAATAGTATATATAGTATATGGTGTATATGTATATGTATGAATAGTATATATAGTATATGGTGTATATGTATATATAGTATACCATATATATGTATTGATATTTTAGTTAAATAAGTTGTAACATATTCATCTGATGCAATACTATGCACATACTAAAAACTGATGATGTGGATGAAGATTTATTGGCATGGAATAAAACAGTGTAAGCCTACCAAAAGAAAAGCAGAATGGGAATATAGAGATCTGTAAATATTAATTAAAGACACATAGAATCCTATTTTTAAGATCCCAATATTCTGCATTAAATCTGTTATCTACCTGACAAGTTATATCCAGAACATAGAAATTATTCTAACACAATTTTAGGCAAAAGCTGAACATATGCTTAAAGAGAAAAATATAAGTGAATAAGCATATATAAAGAAGTTCAAAAGTATTCGTGATTAGGGAACTGTGAATTTAATTTACAATGAGATACTTCTTCACACCCACTAGAAAATTTAAAAGCTTCACAAAACCAAGTGTTGGTGAGGATGCAAGGAAACTAACTTTCATATCTTTCTGGTAGAGATGTAAAATAGTTCAACTGTTTTCGAAACAGTTTGATGGTTTATTATAAAGTTATATACACACTTACCATATGGCCCAGGAATTTCACTCCTAGGTATTTACCCAAGAGAAGTGGAAACACATAACCACAAAAAGACTTGTGTACAAATGTTCCTCACGGCTTTATTCATAATAACCAAAACGTAGAACACAACCTAAATGTCTATCAATAGATAAATGAATAAAAAACTGTAGTAAATTCATGCAATGAAATCCACTCAACAATAAAAAGGATACCCACAATAACACTGATGAATCTCCAAAACATTCTGCAAAGGAGGGAAAACCTGAAAAAGATCACATACTGTATGTTTTCATTTATATGAAATTCTAGAAAAGGCAACACTAAAGTAATTTATAGCTACAGAAGGCAGAAAGTAGTTGCCAGGGGCCAGGAATGAAAGCTGGGGAAGGAATAAGGCAGGAAAGGATTGACAACAAGGAGCATAAGGGAATTTAGGGAGTGATGTAAAAGTTCAGGCTGGTCTTGAACTCCTCACCTCAAGGGATCCTCTTGCCTCAGCCTCCCAAAGTAGTGGGATTACAAATGTTAGCCACCACACCCGACAAATGTTCTATATCTTGATTGTGGTTAATATATGTATATATATTTGTGAAAACTCATCAAACTGTGTACTTAAGATGTATGCCTTTTATTGTATGTAAGTTATACATATAACATGGATTTAAAATATATATATCTATGTTTTAACTTCTGTTAAGTCAAAATATATACATAATCTGAATATATATACTACATGATAAATACATATATAGACATATATCCTACATGAAAAATATGGCTGAATTTCTATTAAAGCAAGTACTCAAAAATAGGTGAATTCTGAACATAACTCCAAATATACCTCAAGCAGTATTAATATTTTTGGAATAGAGATAGAAATATAGATAGATATACATAGATGAACAATGTGTTTAATAATCACAATAACTCATGCTTATGTTGATTTTCTCAAATATTCTTTACAGGTAGTCGACTATGCCCAACTTGTTCAGCCACGTTTTGATAAAGCCCGTGAAACATTAGTAGAGAATACCATAGCTGAGGCCACTACAGCAGCAATTAAAGTTGTGAAAGAAAAGCTTCTCAGGGAACTGCAAGCTAGAAAACAAGGTGAAACATCTTTTTAAAATGTGTGTTTTAAGTTTAGGTAAAAATTAAGCCTGGCTACTTGAAAGCAAGGACTTTGTTTAGCTCATCTTGGCATTCTTGGCACTTTACATGTTATAGACTCAACAAATAATTGAAGAATGGATGTACATAAACCAATTCAAAAGCAGAGAAAAAAAATTTCAATTCTAGACCTCTAAGGAAATGAATCAGAAGGAGCCTCTAAATTTGGATTTCTTTCTCCAATGGGTCTATCTTACTGGGCAGACTATTTGATCAGGATTTACACCTTTATCTACACCAGTCATTAAAACAACAGGAAGAATCCACCTGACTCTTGTGGAGCTTGTTGTTGTTTTGGACTTATATGGCAGTCCTGATTGTGACTAAATCTTTCTATTTGGGAAAGATTAATTTAATGCAGTGAAACTAGAAGAAGCCTTAGTAGTGATCACTTAACACCTTTCTCCTCTAATTTTATAGTTGAGAGAACTGAGGTTCATGGAGGTTGAATGGCTCCCTGGAAACCACCCAGCGGGTGGCATAGCTGAGACTTGATCCCTCATTTCCAAAGTCCTGGTGGTCTTTCTCCTGACCATTCTGCCTCTTCCTGTGTCTCACTGACTGTTGATCACATTGCAGAATAGACAAAAAGGGTTTTTTTTTTTCTGTTTTTCTCCAAGAAAAATGAGAGTTCTCATTTCATGACTACTTCTGATGTTCATTGATTGGTTTTTGCAGGCTTTGTATCTCTAGTTGGCAGTCTTGTAACTAATCATATTAGAACACATGAAAGTAGCTTAATCTAAACCTCTCCTCTTAATGGAATGCCCTTAATGCAACATTTCCTATGTACAACATGGGATCTTCCTCACTTTCAAAAATCTAAATCCAAAATCTGGGATTAGCTTCAGCAATTTTAGCTAGATTCAGTCACCACTGTTCAGAGTCCCAGAAGCTATGGCAGTGCACTGTGTGGCCATCAGTGCCTCCATTCCAAATATCTTTTTCCTAATTATGTTTTTCTGATGACAAAAGTAATAATAGCTATTCATGATGCATTTACTACAGGCTGGAGCTATGCTAACTGCGTTGCATGTGTTATCCTATTTAATCCTCATGACAAGTTTGCACGGTAGATGTTCTTATGGCCAATTCTAGTGGTTGAAGAAACTCAGAAGGATTATTTAAGAGCTGACAGCCAGCAAGTGATTGGGATTCAAATAAATGTGCTCTTCTTTCCTCTCAAGTGAGCACAGAAAATCAGAAAAAGCAGATAGAAAGAAAACTCACTCATACTTAGAACAAGAACCATTCTTGTTCTTTGCTCCTCTCTTTTTTTCTATTCATGTTTGTAATGGTTAATTGTGATCCTATGGTATATGCAAAATTACATTCACTCATTTTAAAATAATACTTCTTTCTAATTAAGATGTAATTATTGTAATAAATTTTGTATTAGATATATCTCTAAATTCATTATTTTTCCCAAATGCTGAGCCAATGTTACAAATAACAATTACTAAATTATCCATAATTTTACTGGAGGTTTGAAATGCCAACTTTATCCTAATATTAAGTTTGTGTGGGTATGTATAAACTTCTGGAATTTCTATTCTATTGATATTTATAGTACAACTTTTAATACATAATGTAATTATCAAAGCTTTATGATACATTTTGACTCTTGTGGTAATATAAATCCTCCCTCAAAACATTTTGCTTTAAATTGTTTCCTGATTATTTCTTCATTTGTTCCATGTAATGGGTGCTTATTGTTTGCCAGGAACTGTACTAGATGTCAGGATGCTTGTAGAATTTTTGTCAAGTTCTACAACAAATCCCAATGGGAGGATTGTATTAATATTATATAATAATTTGGTAAGAATTGTCATATTTACTATTAGATCTTCTCATGCAGACATGAAATCTCTATTTTTTAGTCTAGTTTTGTTTTTCCATAATATTTGGTAGCATTCTTCATGTATTGTCTACAGTTTTCTTAATAAGCTTATTTCCAGATATTTTGTCATTTTATTACTAGTGAATGGGATCTTTTTATAATATTTTGTAAGTAGTTATTAACAGTATATTGGAAAGCTATTTGATTTTCATATATTTATTTAAAACTATCTAGCTTATTAAACTTCCTTTCTAGTTCTTTTTTTTAATTATACTTTAGGTTTTAGGGTACATGTGCACAATGTGCAGGTTTGTTACATATGTATCCATGTGCCATGTTGGTTTGCTGCACCCATTAACTGGTCATTTAGCATTAGGTATATCTCCTAATGCTGTCCCTCCCCACTCCCCCCACCCCACAACAGTCCCCGGAGTGTGATGTTCCCCCTCCTATGTCCATGAGTTCTCATTGTTCAATTCCCACCTATGAGTGAGAACATGCGGTGTTTGGTTTTTTGTCCTTTCGATAGTTTACTGAGAATGATGGTTTCTAGTTTCATCCATGTCCCTACAAAGGACATGAACTCGTCATTTTTTATGGCTGCATAGTATTCCATGGTGTATATGTGCCACTTTTCTTAATCCAGTCTATCGTTGTTGGACATTTGGGTTGGTTCCAAGTCTTTGCTATTGTGAATAGTGCCGCAATAAATCTACGTGTGCATGTGTCTTTATAGCAGCATGATTTATAGTCCTTTGGGTACCTACCCAGTAATGGGATGGCTGGGTCAAATGATATTTCTAGTTCTAGATCCCTGAGGAATCGCCACACTGACCACAATGGTTGAACTAGTTTACAATCCCACCAACAGTGTAAAAGTGTTCCTATTTCTCCACATCCTCTCCAGCACCTGTTGTTTCCTGACTTTTTAATGATGGCCATTCTAACTGGTGTGAGGTAGTATCTCATTGTGGTTTTGATTTGCATTTCTCTGATGGCCAGTGATGATGAGCATTTTTGCATGTTTTTTTTGGCTGCATAAATGTCTTCTTTTGAGAAGTGTCTGTTCATGTCCTTCGCCCACTTTTTGATGGGGTTGTTTGTTTTTTTCTTGTAAATTTGTTTGAGTTCATTGTAGATTCTGGATATTAGCCCTTTGTCAGATGAGTAGGTTGCAAAAATTTTCTCCCATTCTGTAGGTTGCCTGTTCACTCTGATGGTAGTTTCTTTTGCTGTGCAGAAGCTCTTTAGTTTAATTAGATCCCATTTGTCCATTTTGGCTTTTGTTGCCATTGCTTTTGGTGTTTTAGACATGAAGTCCTTGCCCATGCCTATGTCCTGAATGGTATTGCCTAGGCTTTCTTCTAGGATTTTTATGGTTTTAGGTCTAACATGTAAGTCTTTAATCCATTGTGAATTAATTTTTGTATAAGTTGTAAGGAAGGGATCCTGTTTCAGCTTTTTACATATGGCTAGCCAGTTTTCCCAGCACCATTTATTAAATAGGGAATCCTTTCCCCATTTCTTGTTTTTGTGAGGTTTGTCAAAGATCAGATAGTTGTAGATATGTGGCATTATTTCTGAGGTCTCTGTTCTGCTCCCTTGGTCTATATGTCTGTTGTGGTACCACTACCATGCTGTTTTGGTTACTGTAGCCTTGTAGTATAGTTTGAAGTCAGGTAGCATGATGCCTCCAGCTTTGTTCTTTTGGCTTAGGATTGACTTGGCAATGCGGGCTTCTAGTTCTGATGGACTTTCAGTAGATTCTCTTGGGTTTTCCAGAGAGCTAATCATATAATTTGAAAAGAAGTACAGTTTAAACCCCTCTTTTTCCAATACTTATATTTATTTCCTTTCTTGACTAATTATGTAGGTGAGCAATTCTAGAATGTCAAATAGTGGTTATGATACTGAGCATCTTTAAAGGGGTTCTTGTCAATATTTCTCCATCAGGTTATTAAGTATTTTTATCTGGAATAGATATTGAAAATTGCCAAATGCAGTCAAGGTCAGTGGCTCATACCTGTAATCCCAATGCTCTGTGAAGCCAAAGTGGGAAGATCTCTTGAGGCTAGGAGCTCAAGATCAGCCTGGCAACAAAGGGAGACATTATTTCTACCAAAAAAAAAAAAAAAATTAGTTGGGTGTGGTGGTCCACACCTGTAGATGCAGCTACTCAGGAGGCTGAGCTGGGAGGATCACTTGAGCCCAGGAGGTTGAGGCTGCAGTAAGCTATGATCACATCACCACATTCCAACCTGTCTCAAAAAAAAAAAAAGAAAGAAAGAAAAAGAAAAAAGAATGAAAACTATCAAATGTATTGCCAGCATCTTTCAAGATAATCAAGTTTTTAATCCTTTGACCGATAATCATTAAGTTTTTAATCCTTTGACCTATTGATTTGATCAGTTATACTAATGTATTTTCCAACATTAAACAATTCTTGTATTTCTGAAATAAACCTTACTTCATTTCAGTTGGACTTTCAGTTGATTCTCTTGGGTTTTCCAGAGAGCTAATCATATAATTTGAAAAGAAGTATAGTTTAAACCCCTCTTTTTCCAATACTTATATTTATTTCCTTTCTTGACTAATTATGTAGGTAAGCAAGTCTAGAATGTCAAATAGTGGTTGTGATTTTTTTTTTTTTCCTGGCAGAGACAGGGGTCTCAGTATGATGTCCAGGATGGTCTCTAACTCCTGGCCTTAAGTTATCCTCCGGCCTTGGCCTCCCAAAGTGCTGCAATTACAGGCATGAGCCACTGTGCCTAGTTTCGTTATTCTTATAACATATTTTTTTTACTTTTGTTTGTTTATTTAGGACTTTTTCCCTACATTCTTAGGTGTGACTGGTTTATAGTGGGGCGGGGGGGAGATGTGCTCTATTTGTCAGAGTTTGCTATCATTTCTTTTTTAACTTTTTACATAAATTGGGAAGATTCTCAACATTTTCCATGCTTGAAACTATTTAAATAGCAAGGAAATTACTTCTCCGTACATGGCAATGTTGAGTTTTTGCTAGATGAGAACACAGTATTTACCTAATAAATCTGCCTCTCTTCTTTCTCAGCCTGTAAACAAATAAAATAATTCAACATGGTGCCCAAGAGATTACAAAAAACAACAAAAAGACCAGCACTGAAATTGCGTGCCATCCAAATGGTTATCCAGACAATCTAGAGTGAAGTTATATTTTTAGTATATTACCTTCAAAATGAAAATTAAAAATTTAAAATATCTCAGTCAACTTACAAACTGAAGCTGGAGAAATATTGGCTCAGTCTACTAAAGTGGCTTGTTATTCAACCTATTTAAGTCTGGACAAAGTGAATTTATTAATTCATTCAACAAATACTTGAATACCTACTTTGTATTAGACTTTATTCTAGGCACCAGCAATACAGATGAGAACAAGACACATGAAGTCCCTGTCCTTGTGGTGCTCACATTTCAATAGAGGGCAGAAGGCAAAAAAAAAAAAAAGCCAAGGGAACAAATGGAAAAAAAATACAACATGGTAATGGGGCAGACAGTGATTGGAGTAGGGATACTGAAGTGTTGGGATGCCCAGGGAAGACATCTCCAAAGAGGGGATGTTTGACTGAGACCTGGACCAAGGCAGGAAATTAGCCGGGCTCCTGGAGGAAGAACAGTGATCTGTAATGTTTCTTTCACATTAAATTCTAACATTAAATCATAGATTTTACAGCTTTCCACAAATTGTCTTCTCCCACTGGAATATAGAAATAGATGCTATCTCTCATATGCTGCAAACTTAAAAGCCTTTTTATTTTCTTTTCCAAATTCACTAATTATTCTAAATCTGACAATAGGAGTAACTCTACTTAAAATTTTAAATTGGAATTTTTTGCTATTGAAGTTTGCCTCAATATATTTTTAAGAAAAATTTGTCGTCCGGGCGCGGTGGCTCACGCTTGTAATCCCAGCACTTTGGGAGGCCGAGGCGGGTGGATCACGAGGTCAGGAGATCGAGACCATGGTGAAACACCGTCTCTACTAAAAATACAAAAAATTAGCTGGGCGTGGTGGCGGGCGCCTGTAGTCCCAGCTACTCGGAGCGGCTGAGGCAGGAGAATGGTGTGAACCCAAGAGGTGGAGCTTGCAGTGAGCCGAGATTGCGCCACTGCACTCCAGCCTGGGCGACAGAGCAAGACTCTGTCTCAAAAAAAAAAAAAAAAAAGAAAAATTTGTCAGTGGAGAATATTGAGGTTTTTTTAACATAAAAATTAAATGATTATACAGAGGATGGCAGCTAACATGGAACAGCCTTCCTGTGTGCCAGCATTTTCCAAGTTAAGTATTTATATTCATTACCTCATTTAATCCTCACAGCAGTGCTTTCAGTTTAAAGATCCTCATTTTGCCTAGAAATTGAGACAAAAAGATCAAGTGGTTTACCAAAGCCACACAGCCCTTACACCTTGTAAGTCAGAACTGAAACTCAAGTGTGTCTAACTTTGAAGCAGGGGCTTTTGGTCACTCTACCTGTCTCTCTATCCCCAACTACCTTTTGCTAACACCACCACCCATTGTTATATTTCAGCTGAAACAGCTTTAAGAGAATTTCAAAGGCAATATGAAAAAATGGAGTTTGGAGTATCCTCAGTGGAGACAACACACTCGTCAACTGATGAAGAAGGTAAAGAAATATATTGCTGATGTTATTGACCAAATCATTCCTAATGTAAATAGATTAGCTGATAAAGTATATTATTCTTTCATTGCAGGGTACATTCAAGGCTCCCAAAGGGACAGAGGCAGCTCTTTAGTGGACACCGAAGAAGCCAAAACGAAGTCAGAAAATGTCCTCCATGATCAAGCTGCTAAAGTTGATAAAGATGGTAACAAAGTGAACTGCTAATCCCACATTTGTGGATCTCATTTTCATTTATTTCATATTTGATTATGTTTATATTTATGCTTAAAATTACCCTCAAAATTGGAAACTTCAGGAGGAAAAAAGCTAAATATTTCTTTATGGATTTAACCTGAACAACTGTAGAACAGAAGTCAGTTTATTAGAATAAAGAAGAAAACATATAAATGAGGAGTCAGATACAATTAGAGCCCAAAGAAAAATGTTTGAATATTTCCAGTGTTATACAATCATTATCATATCATAAACTCTTTTTTAAAAGCTCTCTACTTTAACGTGTTGGAATCAGAGCATCTTAAGGCCACAATTTTAGCTGTGAAACTTTATCATTTACCCATTGTGCTATTTATCCTTATAAAATTTTTCTATTCATATTTGAACATAAGAGCATATAGCATTACATTATATAATAATTATATGTAATATAGAATAGCTATAATATAAACTATTTTTACATTTTTTTACTTATAATGTACCATTTAATTATATTACTTCATTGGGAACTATTTTAACCCTCATTATAAGTTACTGCACAATTTCTCTAGAATTCCTGGGGATTTCTAGGAATTACTAAATTAATAAATATGAAGCTACAGACAGAGTCAAATTGCTTTGCGTAAAATTTTTCCAAATTATGTTTCCCCAGTAATATACAAAATATATGTCATTGTTTCCTCAGTATTTTCTGTTGTTTTAATTTTTACTTCAGAAATTTATATTCATATTTGTTAACCATTTATATTTCTTCTTTTTTGAGGTGACTATTTTTGTCTTTTGCCCATTTTTCTAAATGGTTATATCAATTATATAGTCTGTGTATAAACTTTCTATATTAGTCTCTTATTTTTCATATATTTTACAAATTGAGTGGTTTGTCTTCTAAGTCAGCTTGGTGTTTTTGAAGTAAAGGTATTTTTCACATTTTTGCAGTCAAATCATTATTTTCTCTTTGTTGCTTTCTTCCTTCACTTTTAGGCTTAAAAAGTCTTCCTCTCAATCAGACATTTATATATATATTAAATGTCTGAGAGGATAGATTATTATTATATCTAAATGTCTGAGAGGATGGATTGATTATATCATATATAATTCTATAAATGTTCAATTTATAATATCTAATATATATAATTATATAAATGAGAGGAAAATATTTTTATATATGAGTAATTGAGGACATATATAAATAATAGCTTTATATACATAAATTTATAAGTATTTGTATAAATTTTTATATAAATATATATTTGTGTAAGTTTATATATATAAACTTATATTATGGTTTTTTAATTCAGTTTTAAAGTGCATCTGTCATTTATTTTGTTAAATAATGTAGAGCTGATTTTTTGTTTAGTTTCTCCCACTAATTCAGACAGATGTGCTTGCCTGCTGTTTATTTAAAGCCTAGTAAGAATTGAACAGGGCACTGTCAGAAACTCATGTATGGCACTCCTCGTCCCTTAACATGCACAGCCTTCACAGAACAACCCCACCCCCTGTACATTAAAATTTTGACCATCAGGTGGCAGCTGACAGCCTCATCTTTGCTGCTGTGGAGTTCCCAACTCCAGTCCACAAAGAAAGCCCTGCCCCAAGACTGTCTGCTCCAAGTCTGCCTTGGGGGAGGCAGTCCAAGTTAGAAGCAGGCAGCAGTACCTCTATCCACTGCTGGAAGGACGCCAATATTGCCAGTATCCATGGGTAAGAAGGCATTCTTCTGCCCAGTGTCTCTGAGGTAAGCACAGCCTTGACCTCTAGGAGTCAAGAGGGTGTTAGTTGCCTCAGGAAGGGCACTGTTGATTGTTTTTTTCTGTTTAGATCCGTTGGCATTATAATAAACTGAAATTACTCCTGGTTTTGTTATATGTTATTACGTTCATTATCTGCTGCTAGATATATTTACCCATTTAAATGTTATGGTTGTTATTTTAATTAAAAATTGGGAGTGTGAGTCCTGGTTCTCTAGACTTATATTACAGTCTTTCTTGGGAATCACCTACGTTTTTTTTTAATACCATTCTTTAGGCATTCACAATGTTTTATTCACAGATGGAAAAGAAACTGGTGAAACATCCACATTTAAAAGGCATTCTCAAGATGCTAGTCAAGATGTAAAGTTGTATTCAGATACAGGTAAATTAATATTTGTATAATTTGATTCTTTTAGACTGTGGTTCTAAAAAACACAGGTAGTTCCCTCAGAATTTAGAAGAAGAAATGTGTGATTTTTTTAAAAAAATAAAAGCATGATTAATACCCAAGTACTCTACTTTAATGGCTACTCTAGTATGTTGGACATGCAAGAACATTGAAAAACTAATACATGATATGTTGTTTTGGTGAAAAAGAATATTGGGAAGACAGGCAGTCTATCTTTCTGCTCTGCCATCCCTGGCACACAGCTACTATAATAAGCCACAAGATGGCTGCTGGAGCTCCAGCCATCACATCAGTGTACCTAGCAGGAACGCTGGAAAGGGAAAGGAAAAGGAAAGGAAAGGACAAAAACTGGCACTTAGCTGAGTCAGCCAAGTGTGAGGAGCACATGTGCATGCGAGTGCACATAAACGTGCGCACACACACACAAACTCTGCTTGCCTCTTATTGGCTGTCCAAGCTATAAGGGAAGTTTAGAGATGTAGTTTTTCAGCGGGGCACATTGCTAGCCTTGACAAAATCAGGGTTGCTCTATGAAGGAAGAGGCGAATGGATATTGGGTGGACAATTACCGGCTTCTAGCACATTTCACATCTTTGCCTGGCTATTTCTGCTTCACTATGCACCCACTCCCATGGGCACAGTAAGATCATGGGTTCTTGACTTTTCTGCTCTGGCTTTCCAGGAACTGTGAGTCTTTTGATCCCTGAGAACACTTTCAGGCAGGGGGCGCAGCAGGCAACTGCTTTTGAAGACCATTTGGGATTTTTCTGGGTTGGGATCAGTCTGGCTCCAGCTAGAGACCCTGACAGATGGAGCCCTGAGGCACAGAGGCTTAGAAGCTTGACTGCAAATGCAGAATTCAAGGAGTCAGGTGAAACTGCCAAACTCCTATCTCATTAGAGTAGCAGATGAACAAACATTTACATCATGATGCAGCCTGAGAGCCAACTCAGCCATGCAAGGACACACTTCACACCAAAGAGGACAAGAATCAAGTGTAACACTTGAAACACCAGGCTATGCCACCTTTTCACCATCCCCTCCAACTTGCCTACCTCTTGTCCCCTCACTGCCCCTTGTAGTCTCATGCTAGTTACTGGAAGTATTCATCTTGTTTTTTGACTCATTCCCTAGATACTTGTGTTTTCACTTGACTCCTGGAATCCTCTGGCCCCTACGTTTCTTCCCTGGTTTTGACTCCTGCCAGACATGACTTTCTTCTTGCCTTTTTCACTTTCATTCTGCTATACTGACTTTAAGTCACTTCTCTGAGAGTTTGCGGTGCTGTGATTCCTGACCTAACATTTCCTCTCCAGAGTCTTATTTCTCCCTCCTTCCAACATGTGCTGCAATGACGTGAAAATAATACTTTCTTGGGTCAGATATTATCAATCATGTTTTATTGCAAGTAGTATTGTCCACTAAAATTATTAATGGCATTAATTTATCAGCTTATTTTACTTTAGCCCCAACAGAAGACTCGATAGAAGAGGTAACTGCAGATCATCCAGAGGTTGTGTCCATGATTGAAGAGACTATAAAAATGTCACAGGATATAAACTTTGAACAGCCGTATGAAAAACATGCTGAAATCTTACAGGAAGTCCTTGGAGAGGTAAAAAATCTAGCTGGGTAATTCTTTTCAGTGACTTAACTATTACTGAGAAAATGTTAATCTAGTATGTGTATAATTATTTTAGAGTCTTATGGTATTGAAATTTGTAGCCTTCAAATTCATGTACATTGTGTAGTCAGCATTGTTAAATGCAAAGTACCCCAGTGAACAAGTACTGATGCTCTTTGGTAAATTTTCAATTATAAACAAAATTATGTAATATAACTTTATGCTTTGAAATTAATTCTTCATTAAATTTTATTGTCTTTGATTCAATTCAGTTCATTAAAAGATGATGCATATTGGTACTAGGTACCAAAATTATATGTTTCATCTATGAACTAATTAGTTATAAGCCAAGACAAATTTTGCCCCCTGGTTAATTAATTTCATCCAACCAACTTGAACATGTGTTCATAGGGCAGATGAGTGGACACACACGTGCTGTTCCAGTCTAAAGGGGAAAAAAATCCTCAAATGCTATCTATCAATGGCAGATCAGAAAGGCCTATTGTTTGTTTATAAAGAACAGGATATTCATGTGGGTCTGTTTTGTACAAAGATCTTAAGTAAACATTCAGAGCAAAAGTCAAAAGCAGAACTAATCTTTTAGGCCCTTGATGAACTTCTGTATATCTCTGTGATTTAACTTAAAATTACTATGTGAAAAAAATATATATGATGTTAGAGTATGGAACCTCTTTGTAACACATTGAGTGGTTTCCTCAAGTCCCAGGCTCTACCAGCCTCTCTGACTCTCGGGTTCTCATGGCTCCCTTTGAGCTTCACATACAGACTTTTCAAAGTTTTCTGCATACCTGTCTTCAGGTTGTTCTATCATCTGTTTAGTCCTTCAGAAATATTATGAGTACCTACTATCTGCCCTATACCGTGTTAAGATACCAGGAATCTGAAGATGAATTAAACACAGCCCGTTCCTTTAAGGAGCCATCCGTCAGGTGGGGAAGACGGAACTGACATGTAAACCAATAACTGAGTTATCATGTGCTAGTGGTAAATAGATGTGTTTGAGGTGTAGGAATTCCGTGAAGGTCAGAGCCATCATCTCTGCCTGGGAGGTAAAAGAAATCATCTCAGAGGAGATCTGCAAGTGAGGGACATGTTTGGGACTGTGGAATTTCCATATTTACCCTTGAGTGAAATTTTTCTCCATTCTCTTCAGAGTTTATTCTGGAGGATATAAATCTACAAGGAGTCCTACACTTCTGATACAGGAATATATATAGTATTAGATAGTAAACTGTAGCTCTGGGACTGTAGTTTAAATCGTATGAGATTTTAACACCTAAGCTCATATCAGGTTGTCATTTCTCAAAAGACCAGAGACCTGTGCAGGAGACAGTTTTACCTGTCATCAGTTCTACGATCTTTATGATTAGAAGAACTATTTTTCGTAAACAGCTAGAGATATGCTCCTTTGAGATGGGCCTGTACAAGTCATATGCCCGTGTTGTTTTGGGGTTTTGTTTTTATTTTTTAAATTGGATTGTTTCTTTTTTGATTCATGTTTTGTTTATGTATTCTGAGTATGAGCTCTTTGTTGAATATTTTGCAATTATCTTTACAAATATCTTCTGTCTTGAATAATAGGAGTTAATTTTAATGAAATCACGTTTATTAATTTTTCCTTTCATAGTTAGTGCTTTTCATATTCCGTTTCAGAAATATTTGCCTACCCAAAATCAGGAAGATATTCTCCTAGGTTTTCTTCTGGAAACCTTGCTTTATCTTTCATATTTGGATCTAAGGTCCATTTGAAACTAATTTTTGTGTATCAAAAACAATATTCATATGGCCAATATACATATAAAAAGGTACTTAACATCACTAATCATTGACCACAATGTGGTCAAGTTTTATTTTTTTTTTTTCAAGATAGATAACTAGTTGCTCTCACACCACTTATTGAAAAGACCATCCTTTCTCCACTATCATATATCAAGTGGCCATATATGTGTAGTCTCTTTATAGACTCTTTGTTCTGTTCCATTAGTCTGTTTGTCTGTGCCAGAGCCACATGTCTTAATGACTGTAGTTTTTTTTTTTTTTTTTTGAGCCAGAGTCTTGCTCTGTCACCCAGGCTGGAGTGCAGTGGTGGGATCTCAGCTCACTGCAACCTCCAACTCACAGGTTCAAGCTATCATCCTGCCTCAGACTCCCGAGTACCTGGGAATGCAGGTGTACACCACCATGCCTGGCTAATTTTTTGTATTTTTTTAGTAAAGACGGAATTTCACCATGTTGGCCAGTGTGGTCTAGAACTCCTGACCTCAAGTGATCCATCTGCCTTGGCCTCCCAAAGTGCTGGGATTACAGGTGTGATCCACCATGCCTGGCCCTGCTGTAGCTTTATAATAAATCATGACATGTGAGAGGGTGAATCCTTCAACACCCTATTTCTCCTGTCATTGCATCCTTCTTTGTGTCATACGTTATGTTTTCTTCTGCTTACTTCTTTAAGATTATCTTAGCTATTATAGGTCCTTTTTACTTCCACATAAATTTTAGAATGAGCTACTCAATTTTCACACACACACACACCCCTCTGCTGGGATTTTGATCGGGTTGCATTGTATCTATTAGATAAATTTGGTTAAGACTATCATCTTTACAATATTGAGTCTTATAATCCATGAACATAAAATATTTGTTCAGCCATCCCTCAGTACCCTCAGTGGATATCCTCAGTGGATTATTTCCATGACCCTCACAGATACCAGAATCCATGAATGTTCAAGTTCCTTGTATAAAATGGCATGGTATTTGCATATAACCTAAGCACATCCTTCCATATACTTTAAATCATCTTTAGATTACTTATAATGCCTAATACAATGTAAATGGTATATAAATAGTTGTTTACACTACATTGTTCAGGGAATAATGTTTAGTACAGACATGACCATCCTTTTTTTTTCCAAATATTTTATATCCATGGTTGGTTGAATGCACAGAGGCAGAGACCATGGATACAGAAAACTGACTATAATTAATTTAGGTCATCTTTAATTTTTCCCAGCATTGTTCTCTAATTTTCAAGGTAAAGGTCTTCAACGTCTCTCATTAGGTTTATTTTTAGGTATTTGATGTATTTTGATGCTACTATAAATGCTAGTAGGGTTTTATTTTATTTTCTAATTGTTGCAACCATTTTTTTTATTATACTTTAGGTTTTAGGGTACATGTGCACAATGTGCAGGTTTCTTACATATGTATCCATGTGCCATGTTGGTTTGCTGCACCCATTAACTCGTCATTTAGCGTTAGGTATGTCTCCTAATGCTGTCCCTGCCCCCTCCCCCCACCCCACAACAGTCCCCGGAGTGTGATGTTCCCCTTCCTGTGTCCACGAGTTCTCATTGTTCAATTCCCACCTATGAGTGAGAACATGCGGTGTTTGGTTTTTTGTCCTTGCAATAGTTTACTGAGAATGATGTTTTCCAGTTTCATCCATGTCCCTACAAAGGACATGAACTCATCATTTTTTATGGCTGCATAGTATTCCATGGTGTATATGTGCCACATTTCCTTAATCCAGTCTATCGTTGTTGGACATTTGGGTTGGTTCCAAGTCTTTGCTATTGTGAATAGTGCCGCAACAAACATACGTGTGCATGTCTTTATAGCAGCATGATTTATAGTCCTTTGGGTAACTACCCAGTAATGGGATGGCTGAGTCAAATGGTATTTCTACTTCTAGATCCCTGAGGAATCGCCACACTGACTTCCACAATGGTTGAACTAGTTGACAGTCCCACCAACAGTGTAAAAGTGTTCCTATTTCTCCACATCCTATCCAGCACCTGTTGTTTCCTGACTTTTTAATGATCGCCATTCTAACTGGTGTGACATGGTATCTCATTGTGGTTTTGATTTGCATTCCTC
>NW_026652277.1:127361679-127392491 GCF_009828535.3 Hylobates moloch | reverse complement strand
AGGGACCCACTTTAGGAGGCAGTCTGTCCGTTCTCAGATCTCCAGCTGCGTGCTGGGAGAACCACTACTCTCTTCAAAGCTGTCAGTCAGACAGGGACCTTTAAGTCTGTGGAGGTTCCTGCTGAATTTTTGTTTGTCTGTGCCCTGCCCCCAGAGGTGGAGCCTACAGAGGCAGGCAGGCCTCCTTGAGCTGTCGTGGACTCCACCCAGTTCAAGCTTCCTGGCTGCTTTGTTTACCTAAGCAAGCCTGGGCAATGGCGGGCGCCCCTCCCCCAGCCTCGCTGCCGCCTTGCAGCTTGATCTCAGACTGCTGTGCTAGCAATCAGCGAGATTCCGTGGGCATAGGACCTTCTGAGCCAGGTGCGGGACACAATCTCCTGGTGTGCCGTTTTCCAAGCCCGTTGGAAAAGCGCAGTGTTAGGGTAGGACTGATCCGATTTTCCAGGTGCCATCTGTTACCCCTTTCTTTGACTAGGAAAGGGAACTCCCTGACCCCTTGCGCTTCCCGAGTGAGGCAATGCCTCGCCCTGCTTCAGCTCGTGCACAGTGTGCTGCACCGACTGTCCTGCACCCACTGTTTGGCACTCCGTAGTGAGATGAACCTGGTACCTCAAACGGAAATGCAGAAATCACCCGTCTTCTGTGTCACTCATGCTGGGAGCTGTAGACCAGAGCTGTTCCTTGCTGCAACCATTTTTTATCCCATTTTAAAAATTGTGCCTCCCATTAAATTCTATTTTTTGTCTGAAGCTCACAGCCCATGTATAGAATAGATATGACTGATGCACTTGGACCTAATATATGATCCAGTCCAGGGAAAGCAAATAGGTTGTATTTTACTTGTAAATGGATCAGTTAAGCATTTTTAAATAATTTTTTAGTATTATAGTTTAACAGCATTTTAAAACTTTAACAATATAGAAATAATGATAGATATTGTTTCTTCCAAAGGAAGAGAAGAGTCACTCCCTTGCCATGGAGAGTGCACAGAAATTATTTTGTTTATACCAAACCATTCGTACTTCTCCCTGTTCTCCACCTTGACCGGCTGTGGAGCACCCAAGGGAAGAAGAGGCAGAGGGACATGGGACCTTACTCTACAGCAAGAGTTCTCTGCTTCTGCTCTGAGCACTTTTGTTGAGTGAAGCTGTGACACTGACTGTATGAAAAGTACTTGCCCAGTACCTACCAGAAAAACAGTAGCAACCTCTATGGAGATGGGGCTTTTGTGTCAAACCTGCCACTCTGTGTTTTGCAGTTGAAGCTCATGACCTGTTATCCAACTGCACATCTAACCAGAGCCTGTTCTTTTATCTCTGCACCCTTCTGTGTCATTAACATGATTTGCTCTGATTCTGTGTCTACATGGTTTCCCTCTAACATCTGTACCTATCTGTTCTTGTTCATTTCTGTGTACTTGGCACCATGTACTTGGCACCTTTGTATCTGTGTACTTGGCATCATCGTTATGTCTTTCTGTGCCTCCTACATCTCTCTGGGTCATGTCCTATTTCCTCTGCTTCCCCCAGTCTCGGTCTCCTATCTGTCTATCTATCTATCTATCTATCTATCTATCTATCTATCTATCTATTCACAAGTGATAAAATATAAAGTAAACATAAAATAGTGTAGAGTAAGGGAATCTAGAAATAGTATGTTTAAATGCAGAAAAAGTAAATATTTTAAGTTAAAATCACAGGAGGATAGAAGAATGAGTAATGTATAAAAATGTTATAACATTTTTGTCAAAAGGAAGTGCCACTTTAATTTTATTTATCAAACTCTTGAGAGTTTGATTTCCATAATTCTCTCTGGTGACAGCCGGACTGGACATAGACCACATGTAAAGGCTTCTCAGGGGCTCTTGTCCTCACTACTCTCCCAACAGGCACAGTCCCCAGCCTCAGAGCCTCCTCACCTCTCTGCCAGGCCATATACTCTGGAATTCTTTAGAATATGAAATCCTGGGGAAGGTTTTCACCTTCTCCCCACAGTTATCCCAACTAAGGAATCACCTCAATACTTTCCCAAAATAAAGCTGTGTGGCTGATTCATCCAAAATTTGCATCCTCAGGTACCCAAGTCCTCATGCCTCAAAACTTTCCTCACCTCAGCTTTGAATATTCCTGAACTTGAGCAACTTGGCCTACTTCAACAACAGTAGCACCTCTCCTTTCAAGCCATCTCTTTTCCTGAAGCCATGGGAGATGCCCATCATGTTTCATTTCTCTCTGTCTTACTCCAAAATTGCTCAGTATTTGATCTTTATCCATTTGCATCACAATCGTGGGATAAATTGAAATCAGAAAGACATCTAATCCATTCAGCTCTGCCACACAAAATTCTCCAAAAAAGGAGCTTGGAGATCCTAGCTCACTTCTCAGAGTGGGGATGAAAAAAAAAAATAGCAAGAAAAAACTCAAATGAATATCTCAATAAATTATCTTGTCACATTAAGGATAGCAGAATACCTTATTAACGTGACAAATGAGTTTGGCTTCAGGCTGCAGACCATATAACCTTAAAGTCAGAAACAAGACAACGATATTCCTATCACACTCATTTTTTTTTTTAGGAGATGGGGCCTTGCTATGTTGCCCAGACTGTTCTCAAACTCCTGGGCTCAAGTGATCCTCCTACCTCAGCCTCTCAAGAAGCTGGGACTACTTGCCACCATGCCCATCTGCTGTCACACCCATTCTTAATGATTTATAGAAATTTTAGCTTTATACGATGCCTTGAAACATAATAACAGGAATAATTATTAGAATAGAGGAGAAATATAATCATTATTGCAGTTGATACCATTTACTTTTAAAATATCCAAGAAAATAATCTAAAAAACAATGAGCTAATAATTTCATTCAGAAATAAGGTAGCCAAAAGAATTTTAACAATCCACATGTGACAAGAATATAAATGTAATGTAACTAAGTTTGAAATAAAGATGAATCCACATGAATAAAATTATTAAACTTTTAATGTGAACAAAAGCAGATATCAATAAATAGAGACATAAATTCTTAAATGTAAAGACAAAATCCTATTAAGGTATCTTTCTCAGTTAATTTATAGATTTGATACAGTTCTAATAAAAATATCAAATTTTTTAAAACTGACAGCATCACTAAAGTTTCTCTGGAAGAACCAATAATTGAGACTAGAATAGTTTGACAAAGAAGTATGATAGAGGGAGACTTACTCTACCAACTAGTAAAATATGTTGTAATGCTACAGTGGTATATAGGACTGATAAACATACCAGAAACAACAGAACTACAAAGAGGGTACAGAAACAAACTTCAGTATGGATGAAAATTCAGTATATGCCAAAGGTTACATCACAATCCAAAAGGAAAGAATTATTTAACGGTGTTGATAAAATTAACTGTTGGGAAGAAACTATTTAGATTCTCACTTTCTATCAAAATCAAAATAAATTCCATATATATTAAATAGTTAAACATAAAAATGGTATTGTATTTAAACTAGTAGAAAGTGTATTAACATTGAAATGATTTGGAATGGTCAAGGATTGCAGACACAAATGCAGTGGAAGAACTTGTAAGGGAAAATCTCAATAGACTAGTTAATAATGACCATCTCTCTATAAAAAAATAACATGGCAGTTCCAAGATGGTCGAATAGGAACACCTCCAGTCTACAGCTCCCAGAGTGAGCGATGCAGAAGACGGGTGATTTCTGCATTTCCAACTGAGGTACCGGGTTCATCTCACTGGGGCTTGTCAGACAGTGGGTGCAGGACAGCGGGGGCAGCGCACCGAGCATGAGGTGAAGCAGGGCGAGGCATTGCCTCACCAGGGAAGCACAAGGGGTCAGGGAATTCCCTTTCCTAGCCAGGTAAAGCTGTGACAGAAGGCACCTGGAAAATCTGGTCACTCCCACCCTAATACTGTGCTTTTCCAATGGTCTTAACAAATGGCACACCAGGAGATTATATCCCACGCCTGGCTCAGAGGGTCCCACGCCCACAGAGCCTCGCTCATTGCTAGCACAGCAGTCTGAGATTGAATTGCGATGAGGCAGCTAGGCCGGGGTAGGGGCGCCCACCATTGCTGAGGCTTGAGTAGGTAAACAAAGCAGCCAGGAAGCTCGAACTGAGTGGAGCCCACTACAGCTCAAGGAGGCCTGCCTGCCTCTGTTAGACTCCTCCTCTGGGGACAGGGCATAGCCAAACAAAAGACAGCAGAAACCTCTGCAGACTTAAATGTCCCTGTCTGACAGCTTTGAAGAGAGTAGTGGTTCTCCCAGCACAGAGTTTGAGATCTGAGAACAGACAGACTGCCTCCTCAAGTGGGTCCCTGACCCCTGAGTAGCCTAACTGGGAGGCACCCCCCAGTAGGGGCAGACTGACACCTCACACGGCCAGGTACCCCTCTGAGACGAACCTTCCAGAGGAATGATCAGGCAGCAACATTTGCTGTTCAGCAATATTCACTGTTCTGCAGCCTCCGCTGCTGATACCTAGGCAAACAGGGTCTGGAGTGGACCTCCAGCAAACTCCAGCAGACCTGCAGATGAGGATCCTGACTGTTAGAAGGAAAACTAACAAACAGAAAGTGCATCCACACCAAATCCTCACCTGTATGTCACCATCATCAAAGACCAAAGGTAGATAAAACCACAAAGATGGGGAAAAAACAGAGCAGAAAAACTGAAAATTCTAAAAATCAGAGCGCCTCTCCTCCTCCAAAGAATGCAGCTCCTAGCCAGCAACAGAACAAAGCTGGACAGAGAATGACTTTGACAAGCTGAGAGAAGAAGGCTTCAGACAATCAAACTTCTCTGAGCTAAAGGAGGAAGTTCGAACCCATCGCAAAGAAGCTAAAAACCTTGAAAAAAGGTTAGACGAATGGCTAACTAGAATAACCAATGCAGAGAAGTCCTTAAAGGACCTGATGGAGCTGAAAACCACGGCACGAGAACTACGTGATGAATGCACAAGCTTCAGTAGCCAATTTGATCAACTAGAAGACAGGGTATTAGTGACTGATGATCAAATGAATGAAATGAAGTGAGAAGAGAAGTTTAGAGAAAAAAGAATAAAGAGAAACGAACAAAGCCTCCAAGAAATATGGGACTATGTGAAAAGACCAAATCTACATCTGATTGGTATACCTGAAAGTGACGGGGAGAATGGAACCAAGTTGGAAAACACTCTGCAGGATATTATTCAGGAGAATTTCCCCAACCTAGCAAGACAGGCCAACATTCAAATTCAGGAAATGCAGAGAACGCCACAAAGATACTCCTCGAGAAGAGCAACTCCAAAACACATAATTGTCAGATTCACCAAAGTTGAAATGACGGAAAAAATGTTAAGGGCAGCCAGAGAGAAAGGTTACCCACAAAGGGAAGCCCACCAGACTAACAGCGGATCTCTCAGCAGAAACTCTACAATCCAGAAGAGAGTGGGGGCCAATATTCAACATTCTTAAAAGAATTTTCAACCCAGAATTTCCTATCCAGCCAAACTAAGCTTCATAAGTGAAGGAGAAATAAAATCCTTTAAGGACAAGCAAATGCTGAGAGATTTTGTCACCATCAGGCCTGCCCTACAAGAGCTCCTGAAGGAAGCACTAAACATGGAAAGGAACAACCGGTACCAGCCCCTGCAAAAACATGCTAAATTGTAAAGACCATCGATGCTAGGAAGAAACTGCATCAACTAATGAGCAAAATAACCAGCTAACATCATAATGACAGGATCAAATTCACACATAACAATATTAACCTGAAATGTAAATGGGCTAAATGCTCCAATTAAAAGACATAGACTGGCAAATTGGATAAAGAGTCAAGACCCATCAGTGTGCTGTATTCAGGAAACCCATCTCACGTGCAGAGACACACATAGGCTTAAAATAAAGGGATGGAGGAAGATCTACCAAGCAAATGGAAAACAAAAAAAAGGCAGGGGTTGCAATCCTAGTCTCTGATAAAACGGACTTTAAACCAACAAAGATCAAAAGAGACAAAGAAGGTCATTACATAATGGTAAAGGGATCAATTCAACAAGAAGAGCTAACTATCCTAAATGTATATGCACCCAATACAGGAGCACCCAGATTCATAAAGCAAGTCCTTAGAGACCTACAAAGAGACTTAGACTCCCGCACAGTAATAATGGGAGACTTTAACACCACACTATCAACATTAGACAGATCAACGAGACAGAAAGTTAACAAGGATATCCAGGAATTGAACCCAGCTCTGCACAAAGCGGACCTAATAGACATCTACAGAACTCTCCACCCCAAATTAACAGAATATACATTCTTCTCAGCACCACATCGCACTTATTCCAAAATTGATCACATAGTTGGAAGTAAGGCACTCCTCAACAAGTGTAAAAGAAATATAACAAACTGTCTCTCAGACGAAAGTGCAATCAAACTAGAACTCAGGATTAAGAAACTCACTAAAAACTGCTCAACTACATGGAAACTGAACAACCTGCTCCTGAATGACTACTGGGTACATAATGAAATGAAGGCAGAAATAAAGATGTTCTTTGAAACCAACAAGAACAAAGACACAACATACCAGAATCTCTGGGACACACTGAAAGCAGTGTGTTGAGGGAAATTTATAGCACTAAATGCCCACAAGAGAAAGCAGGCAAGATCTAAAATTGACACCCTAACATCACGATTAAAAGAACTAGAGAAGCAAGAGCAAACACATTCAAAAGCCAGCAGAAGGCAAGAAATAACTAAGAGCAGAGCAGAACTGAAAGAGATAGAGACACAAAAAACCCTTCAAAAAAATCAATGAATCTAGGAGCTGGTTTTTTGAAAAGATCAACAAAATTGATAGACTGCTAACAAGACTAATAAAGAAGAAAAGAGAGAAGCATCAAATAGACGCAATAAAAAATGATAAAGGGGATATCACCACCAATCCCACAGAAATGCAAACTACCATCAGAGAATATTATAAACACCTCTACACAAATAAACTAGAATATCTAGAAGAAATGAATAAATTCCTGGATGCATACACCCTCCCAAGACTAAACCAGGAAGAAGTTGAATCTCTGAATAGACCAATAACAGGCTCTGAAATTGAGGCAATAACTAATAGCCTACCAACCAAGAAAAGTCCAGGACCAGACAGATTCACAGCCGAATTCTACCAGAGGTACAAGGAGGAGCTGGTACCATTCCTTCTGAAATTATTCCAATCAATAGAAAAAGAGGGAATCCTCCCTAACTCATTTTATGAGGCCAACATCATCCTGATACCAAAGCCTGGCAGAGACATAACAAAAAAAAGAGGATTTTAGACCAATATCCCTGACATCAATTCAAAAATCCCCAATAAAATACTGACAAACCGAATCCAACAGCACATCAAAAAGCTTATCCACTATGATCAAGTGGGATTCATCCCTGGGATGCAAGCCTGGTTCAACATATGCAAATCAATAAACATAATCCAGCATATAAACAGAACCAAAGACAAAAACCACATGATTATCTCAATAGATGCAGAAAAGGTCTTCAACAAAATTCAACAGCCCTTCATGCTAAAAATTCTCAATAAATTAGGTATTGATGGGACATATCTAATCATAATTGAGCTATTTATGACAAACCCACAGCCAATATCACACTGAATGGGCAAAACTGGAAGCATTCCCTTTGAAAACTGGCACCAGACAGGGATGCCCTCTCTCACCACTCCTATTCAACATAGTGTTGGAAGTTCTGGCCAGGGCAATCAGGCAGGAGAAAGAAATAAAGGATATTCAATTAGGAAAAGAGGAAGTCAAATTGTCCCTGTTTGCAGATGACATGACTGTATATCTAGAAAACCTCATCATCTCAGCCCAAAGTCTCCTTAAGCTGATAAGCAACTTCAGCAAAGTCTCAGGATACAAAATCAATGTGCAAAAATCACAAGCATTCTTGTACACCAATCACAGACAAACAGAGAGCCAAATCATGAGTGAACTCCCATACACAATTGCTTCAAAGAGAATAAAATACCTAGGAATCCAACTTACAAGGGATGTGAAGGACCTCTTCAAGGAGAACTACAAACCACTGCTCAACGAAATAAAAGAGGATACAAACAAATGGAAGAACATTCCATGCTTATGGATAGGAAGTATCAATATTGTGAAAATGGCAATACTGCCCAAGGTAATTTATAGATTCAATGCCATCCCCATTAATCAACCAAGGACTTTCTTTACAGAATTGGAAAAAACTACTTTAAAGTTCATACGGAACCAAAAAACAGCCAGCATTGCCAAGTCAATCCTAAGCCAAAAGAACAAAGCTGGAGGCATCAAGCTACCTGACTTCAAACTATACTACAAGGCTACAGTAACCAAAACAGCATGGTACTGGTACCAAAACAGAGATATAGACCAATGGAACAGAAAAGAGCCCTCAGAAATAATACCACACATCTACAACTATCTTATCTTTGACAAACCTCACAAAAACAAGAAATGGGGAAAGGATTCCCTGTTCAACAAATGGTGCTGGGAAAACTGGTTAGCCATAGGTAGAAAGCTGAAACTGGATCCCTTCCTTACACCTTATACAAAAATTAATTCAAGATGGATTAAAGACTTACATGTTAGACCTAAAACCATAAAAACCCTAGAAGAAAGCCTAGGCAATACCATTCAGGACATAGGCATGGGCAAGGACTTCATGTCTAAACCACCAAAAGCAATGGCAACAAAAGCCAAAATTGACAAATGAGATCTAATTAAACTAAAGAGCTTCTGCACAGCAAAAAAAACTACCATCAGAGTGAACAGGCAACTTACAGAATGGGAGAAAATTTTTGCAATCTACCCATCTGACAAAGGGCTAATATCCAGAATCTACAAAGAACTCTAGCAAATTTACAAGAAAAAAACAAACAACCCCATCACAAATTGGGCGAAGGATATGAACAGACACTTCTCAAAAGAAGACATTTATGCAGCCAAAAGACACATGAAAAAATGCTCATCATCACTGGCCATCAGAGAAATGCAAATCAAAACCACAATGAGATACCATGTCACACCAGTTAGAATGGCGATCATTAAAAAGTCAGGAAACAACAGGTGCTGGAGAGGATGTGGAGAAATAGGAACACTTTTACACTGTTGATGGGACTATAAACTAGTTCAACCATTGTGGAAGACAATGTGGCAATTCCTCAGGGATCTAGAACTAAAAATACCATTTGACCCAGCCATCCCATTACTGGGTATATACCCAAAGAATTATAAATCATGCTGCTATAAAGACACATGCACACGTAGATTTATTGTGGCACTAGTCACAATAGCAAAGACTTGTAACCAACCCACATGTCCAACAATGATAGACTGGATTAAGAAAACGTGGCACATACGCACCATGGAATACTATGCAGCCATAAAAAATGATTAGTTCATGTCCTTTGTAGGGACATGGATGAAGCTGGAAACCATCATTCTCAGCAAACTATCACGAGGACAAAAAACCAAACACCGCATGTTCTCACTCATAGGTGGGAATTGAACAATGAGAACACTTGGACACAGGAAGGGGAACATCACACACTGGGGCCTGTTGTGGGGTCGAGGGAGCAAGGAGGGATAGCATTAGGAGATATACCTAATGTAAATGACAAGTTAATGGGTGCAGCACACCAACATGACACATGTATACATATGTAACAAACCTGCATGTTGTGCGCATGTACCCCAGAACTTAAAGTATAATTTAAAATATATATATATATATGTATATATATAAATTACACAAGTCAAAAATTGAAGGCAAAGGACAATCTGGGGAAAGTATAATAAATATAACATTAATTTCTTAGAAATCTGTAGAGAATCTAATATCTGGTCAAAAAGCAAGCAAGGGATGTAAGCAGATTTTATCAAAGAAGAAATACAAATGGTTCATTGAAAATTTTTAGGCACTGGGTTTCTCAAGGTGCCCACTTGGCCCTCTTCCAAGTTGTACTTTCCTTTTTTTGTTTCCTTTCCTTTCTTTCATTACCCTTCTAAAGCTTTTTAATAAACTTCCACTTCTGCCCTGAAACTTGCCTCGGTCTCTTCTTCTGCCTTATGCCCCGCAGTTGAATTATTTCTTCGAAGCAGGCAAGAATTGAGGTTGCAATAAAAAAAAAATTTTTTTTTTTTGAGACAGAGTCTCGCTCTGTCCCCCAGGCTGGAGTGCAGTGGCAGGATCTCGGCTCGCTGCAAGCTCCGCCTCCCAGGTTCACGCCATTCTCCTGCCTCAGCCTCCGGAGTAGCTGGGACTACAGGCGCCCGCTACCAAGCCTGGCTAATTTTTTTGTATTTTTAGTAGAGATGGGGTTTCACAGTGTTAGCCAGGGTGGTCTCAATCTCCTGACCTCGTGATCAGCCCGCCTCGGCCTCCCAAAGTGCTGGGATTACAGGCATGAGCCACCGCGCCCGGCAAAAAAAAAATTTTTATTTTTTTATTTTTTAGTTTTTTTGAGAAGGAGTCTCACTCTCGCCCAGGCTGGAGTGCAGTGGCGCGATCTCGGCTCACTGCAAGCTCCGCCTCCCGGGTTCACGCCATTCTCCTGCCTCAGCCTCCCAAGTAGCTGGGACTACAGGCGCCCGCTACCATGCCCTGCTAATTTTTTTGTATTTTTAGTAGAGACTGGGTTTCACCATGTTAGCCAGGATGGTCTCGATCTCGTGACCTCATGATCCGCCCGCCTCGGCCTCCCAAAGTGCTGGGATTACAGGCATGAGCCACCGCTCCTGGCAAAAAAATTTTAACATTTGTTTCAATAAAAATTAAAACAATGAGATACAATTTCTCATCTAATTGGCAAAGTTTTTGACAATCGGTAATAGTGAGGCTGTACTGATAGAGTCACTTTCAAACACTGTTAGGAAGTATGAAAAATGATACAGATGCTTTTGGCAGCAATGTGGCAATGTGTATGAAAAGACTTTAAAATGTTTACTCTTTCATTCCCTGTGACCTGAAGTCATGTGAGGAATCTAATCTGAATAAATAGATAATATTTGGACAAAGATTTACAGATGTTGTAAATAAAAAACACAATGTTAGTAAAATAAAGATTTTATATATAAAGATTTTCTTCACAGTGTTATAATAAAATTACAAATGACATAAATATTTAACAGTAAGGGGTGATTAAACAAATTAAGGTTTATTTGTTTGATAAAATACTATTAAACCATTAAATTTTATTTCAAAAAAAGGTTGAATGAAGTACTAAAAATAGAACTACAATACGATCTAGCAATCCCACTACTGGGTATCTACCCAAAGGAAAATAAATCATTATATCAAAAAGATACCTGCACTCATATATTTATCGCAGCTCTATTAAGAATAGCAATGATATGGAATCAAGCTAAGTGTCCATCCATGGAGGGCTGGATACAGAAGATGTGGTATAAAACCCACTCACTTTGTTTAGAAGCTTTAGCCACCCCTCCCTTCCTGTTCGCAGATTTCATTGCAGTGGCACTCTCTTCACTTCATGCCTGTCATATTTCCAGGCATTAGGCACACCTGCTAGCCCGAATTAGGAGTCTGAGCTACCTCTCCCTTAAGGTGCAGACATCTTGGTGCAGCAGCATACTTTCCACTCCATGCCAGGACACATCTCCAGGTATTTGGAGCATCCACTCTTGTAGGTCCTCCAAATGAGGGACTTAGGCTGCCCTAGGATGAGGATGAGGAGTTTAGGCTGCCCCTCTTTTCCCAGGCAGAGAACTTGGGGCAGCAGATTTCTCCGCTCCATGCCCTGGCACATCTGTGGGTACTTGGTAACTATGCCCAGATCCCCTCTTGGAGCTGGTGTTGGTGCCTGCCATTGGAAGACATGTAGGTGGGTCAGCCCAGTTAGGCCTCACTCAGCTTGGCCTCCTCTCCAGGGCTGAGCAGGAAACTAAGACCACTCTGCCTTCCACCTGACAGCCCATGGCCTGAGGCAACAGAGAGCTTCTCATGAAAAACAAAGATCAAGCATATACCCATCTGCATTGGCTGCAGCCAGCTCTTATCCGCAAGTGCCACCTGTTGGTTCAGAGGTTGAACTGCAACACCCAATAGAAATAGATTTTTTTTTCATTTTTATGTATTTATTTATTTATTTATTTTTCTTTTTTTTTTTAATTATACTTTAAGTTCTGGGATACATGTGCAGAACGTGTAGGTTTGTCACATAGGTATACACGTGCCATGGTAGTTTGCTGCACCCATCAACCCATCATCTACATTAGGTGTTTCTCCTAATGCTATCCTTCCCATAGTCCCCTACCCCTCGACAGGCCCTGGTGTGTGATGTTCCCCTCCCTGTGTCCATGTGTTCTCATAGTTCAACTCCCACTTATGATTGAGAACATGCAGTGTTTGGTTTTCTGTTCCTGTGTTAGTTTGCTGAGAATGATGTTTCCAGCTTCATCCATGTCCCTGCGAAGGACATGAACTCATCCTTTTTTATGGCTGCATAGTATTCCATGGTGTATATATGCCACATTTTCTTAATCCAGTCTATCATCGATGGGCATTTGGGTTGGATCCAAGTCTTGGGTATTGTGACTATTGCCACAATAAACATACATGTGCATATATCTTTATAGTAAAATTATTAATAATCCTTTGGGTATATACACAGTAATGGGATTGCTGGGTCAAATGGTATTTCTGGTTCTAGATCCTTGAGGAATTGCCACACTGTCTTCCACAATGGTTGAACTAATTTACATTCCCACCAACAGTGTAAAAGCGTTCCTATTTCTCCACATCCTCTCCAGCATCTGTTGTTTCCTGACTTTCTAATGATCACCATTCTAACTGGTGTGAGATTGTATCTCATTGTGGTTTTGATTTGCCTTTCTCTAATGACCAGTGATGACAAGCTTTTTTTCATATGTTTGTTGGCTGCATAAATGTCTTCTTTTGAGGAGTGTCTGTTCATATCCTTTGCCCACTTTTTGATGGGGTTGTTTGTTTTTTTCTTGTAAATTTGTTTAAGTTTCTTGTAGATTCTGGATATTAGCCCTTTGTCAGATGGATAGATTGCAAAAATTTTCTCCCATTCTATAGGTTGCCTGTTCACTCTGATGATGGTTTCTTTTGCTGTGCAGAAGCTCTTTAATTTAATTAGATCCCATTTGTCAATTTTGGCTTTTGTTGCAATTGCTTTTGGTGTTTTAGTCATGAAGTCTTTGTGCATGCCTATGTCCTGGATGGTATTGCTTAGGCTTTCTTCTAGAATTTTTATGGTTTTAGATCTTATGTTTAAGTCTTTAATTCATCTTGAGTTAATTTTTGTATAAGGTGTAAGGAAGGGGTCCAGTTTCAGTTTTCTGGGTATGGCTCACCAGTTTTCCCAGCAGCATTTATTAAACAGGGAATCCTTTCCCCATTGCTTGTTTTTGTCAGGTGTGTCAAAGATCAGATGGTTGTAGATGTGTGGTGTTGTTTCTGAGGCCTCTGTTCTGTACCATTGGTCTATATATCTGTTTTGGTACCAGTACCATTTTGTTTTGGCTACTGTAGTCTTGTAGTATAGTTTGAAGTCAGGAAGTATGAAGCTTCCAGCTTTGTTCTTATTGCTTAGGATTGTCTTGGCTATACGAGCTCTTTTTTGGTTCCACATGTAATTTGATGTAGTTTTTTCTGATTCTGTGAAGAAAGTCAATGGTAGCTTGATGAGGATAGCATTGAATCTATAAATTACTTTGGGCAGTATGGCCATTTTCACGATATTGATTCTTCCTATCCATGAGCATGGAATGTTTTTCCATTTGTTTGTGTCCTCTCTTATTTCCTTGAACAGTGCTTTGTAGTTCTCCTTGAAGAGGTCCTTCACATCCCTTGTAAGTTATATTCCTAGATATTTTATTCACTTTGTAGCAATTGTGAATAAGAGTTCACTCATGATTTGGCTCTCTGTTTGTCTATTATTGGTGTATAGGAATGCTTGCGATTTTTGCACACTGATTTTGTATCCTGAGGCTTTGCTGAAGTTGCTTATCAGCCTAAGGAGATTTTGAGCTGAGACGATGGGGTCTTCTAAATATACAATCATGTCACCTGCAAATAGAGAAAATTTGGCTTCCTCTCTTCCTATTTGAATACCATTTATTTCTTTCTCTTGCCTGATAGTCCTGGCCAGAACTTCTAATACTATGTTGAATAGGAGTGGTGAGAGAGAGCATCCTTGTCTTGTGCTGGTTTTCAAAGAGAATTCTTCCAGCTTTTGCTCATTTGGTATGATATTGGCTGTGGGTTTGACATAAATAGCTCTTATTATTTTGAGATATGTTCCATCAATACCTAGTTTATTGAGAGTTTTTAGCATGACAGGGTGTTGAATTTTGTTGAAGGCCTTTTCTGCATCTATTAAGATAATTATATGGTTTTTGTCTTTGGTTCTGTTTATGTGATGGATTACATTTATTGATTTGTGTTTGTTGAACCAGCCTTGCATCCCAGGGATGAAGCCGACGATTGTGGTGGATAAGCTTTTTGATGTGCTGCTGGATTTGGTTTGCCAGTATTTTACTGAGGATTTTTGCATTGATGTTCATCAAGGGTGTTGGCCTGAAATTTTTTTGTTGTTGTTATGTCTCTGCCAGGTTTTGGTATCAGGATGATGCTGGCCTCATGAAATGAGTTAGGAAGGAGTCCCTCTTTTTCTGTTGTTTGGAATAGTTTCAGAAGGAATGGTACCAGCTCCTCTTTGTACCCCTGGTAGAATTCAGCTGTGAATCCCTCTGGTCCTGGGCTTTTTTTGGTTGGTAGGCTATTAATTACTGCCTCAATTTCAGAACGTGTTATTTGTCTATTCAGGGACTTGACTTTTCCTGGTTTAGATTTTAGAGAAACTCAATGAGATCCAAGAGAATGTTGAAAACCTACACAAAGAAATCAGAAAAACAATTTAGGATATGAAAGATGAGATAGATTTTTCTAAATTCTAGAAATGAAAAAGTTATTGAAGGAATTGCAAAATACAGTTGAAAGCTTTAACAATAGCCCAGCACAAGCAGAAGAAACAATCTCAGAGCTGCAAGACAGGGCTTCTGAATTAACCCAGTTAGACAAAAATAAAGAAAAAAAAGTAATAAAGTCTTCCAGAAATATGGGATTATATATAGTGTCCCAACCTACTAGTTATAGGTATTCCAGAGGAGAAGAAGAGAAAGTAAAAAGTGCGGAAAACCTATTTGTGGAAATAATTTAAGAAAACTTCCTTAATTTTGTCAGAGATCTAGACAGCCAGATATAAGAAGATAAGCAAACTATGGTAAGATATAATGCAAGAAGTACCTCACCAAGGCATATAGTCATCAGACTATCTAACGTCAATGTGAAGGAAAAAAATATCCTAAAATCAGAAAGAGATAAGCATCTAATCACTTATAAAAGAAATCCCGCCGGGCACGGTGGCTCATGCCTGTAAAACCAGCAGTTTGGGAGGCTGAGGTGGGCGGATCACGAGGTCAGGAGATCGAGACCATCCTGGCTAACACGGTGAAACCCCATCTCTACTAAAAATACAAAAAATTAGCCAGGTGCGGTGGCAGGGTCCTGTAGTCCCAGCTACTCAGGAGGCTGAGGCAGGAGAATGGCATGAACCTGGTAGGCAGAGCTTGCAGTGAGCCAAGATAGCACCACTGCAGTCCAGCCTGGGTGAAAGAGTGAGACTCCGTCTCAAAAAAAAAAAAAAAAAAAAAAGAAATCCCATTAGAATAACAACAGACTTCTCACCAGAAACCTTACAAGCCAGAAGATATTGGAGTCCTATTTTCGGTCTTCTTTAATCCTTCTCCTATTTGCCCCTAGAATACTCACTGGTGGCAATTGCAGCTGCGGTGTTTACCCTGATATAACTTTGCCATGAAATAACCTCGCTTTTATTATTATTTTTGTTTTGCTCTAGTATAGCAACCTTGGAAATAAAAGACATCATTCTATTTATAGCATTCTGTTTTTAGTAGTGGTATTTCCATTTACAAAATATAGTAATTCTCGATCGCTGAAAATGTCAAATCCTAGAAAATGTAGCATTCCTACACATGATGTTAACATCAGTCTCAAACAGTTTTTGGCAAAAGATTCATTTCATGAATCCAATTTTTCTGAAATAGACAATTCTGATGATTCAGATGATTCTGACATTAGTTCTGTTTAGAAATAACTCCAGTTTTTATACTTTATTTTCACATTGAAAAGCAGTCAGATTTGCTTCAGCCTCAGAGTTCATTTATATAAAATCAAATGAGTGCTGGCAGTGAACTGCACTTCTTTTTTTCTAAATGGGAAAAGAGTTTTAAAAAATGCCAGGCAAGAATTTTATATCCTGCTAAACTAAGTTTTATAAATGAAGGAGAAATAAAGTCTTTCCCAGGCAAGCAAACAGTAAGGGAATTCATCACCACTAAACTGTACCTACAAGAAATGCTCAAAGGAGTTCTAAACATAAAAGCAAAAGGGTGATATTCAGCATCGTAAAAACACATGAAAGTATTAAACTCTTTGCAAGTATAAGACCTCTTTGCAGGTCTTATAATGCAGTTGCACAATCGAGACTGTAAAGCAAGTAGGTAATAATTAACATGACAAGAGGCTATCAATACTACATATAATACTAACATTAAACATAAATGGGCTAAATGCTCCACTTAAAAGATACTGGCTGATGGAATGGATTTTTTAAAAAAAATCCAACCATATGCTGCATACAAGAAACCCACCTAACTGGTAAATACATTTACAGAGTCAAAGTAAAGGTATGGAAAAAGATACTCCACACAAATGGAAACCAAAAGCAAATAGGAGTAGCTATACTTATATCAGATAAAACAGATACTAAATCAACAATAGTTAAAAAAAGACAAAGAAGGTCATTATATCATCATAAAAGGATCAATCGCACAAGAAAATTGCCATTTTTAAATATATATGCATCAAACACCACAGCACCAAGATTCATAAAACAAATACAACTAGACCTAAGAAAAGAGATAGACAGCAATGCAATCATAGTAGGGGACTTCAGTATTCTGCTGACAGCACTAGACAGATCATTAAGGCAGAAAATCAACAAAGAAACTCTAGGCTTAAATTGGACTCTAGACCAAATGGACCTAGCAGACGTTTAAAGAGCATTCTACTGTACACCTGTAGAATATTCATTCTTCTCATCTGCCCATGGAACATTCTCAAATGACCATATGCAAGGCCACAAGGCAAGTCTCAAAAAAATTTTAAAAATTGAAATCATATAAAGTACCTTCTTGGACCAAAGTGGAATAAAACTAGAAATCAATACCAAAAGGCACCCTCAAAGCCATATAAATGCATGGAAATTAAATAATCTGCTCCTGAATGATTGCTGGATCAATGATGAAATTAAGGTGGAAATTTTTTAAAGTTTTGAAACAGACGAAAATAGACACAACATACCAAAAGCGTTTGACATACAGCAAAAACAGTGCTAAGAGGCAATTTTATAGTGTTAACAGCCTACATCAAAAAGAAAGATCTCAAATTAACAATGTAACATTGTACCTCAAAGAACTAGAAAAACAAGAGCAAACCACATCAAAAGCTAGCAGAACTGAATGAAATTGAGACCAAAAAACATTGCAAAGAATTAATTAAAAGTTGTTCTTTGAAAAAACAAGCAAAATTGATAGCTAATCAAGTGAAAAAGAGAATATTCAAATAAGCAAAATCAGAAATAATAAAGGTGTCATTACAACTGATGCAACAGAAATACAAAAGATCACTAATGACTACCATCAGCATCTCTATGCATACAAGCTGGAAAACCTAGAGGAAATGGATAAGTTCTTAGAAATATACAACCTTCCAAGATGAACTAGAAGAAATAGAAAACCTGAACAGACCAATAAGGAGTAGTGAAATTGAATCAGTAATTAAAAATCTCTCAACAATAACAAAAAAGCCCAGGGCTGGATGGTTTTACAGCCAAATTCTGCTAGATGTTAAAGGAAGAACTGCTACCAATTCTACTAAAACTGTTCCAAAACATCAAGGAGGAGGGAATCCTCCCTAACTCATTCTGTGAAGCCAGCATCACTCTGATACCAAAGCCAGACAAGGACACAACAAAAAAAGAAAGCTATAGACCGTTATTCTTGATGAACATAGATGCAGTTGTCCTCAATAAAATACTAGCAAACCAGATTCAGGAACGTATACACAAAGAAAATCCAGCATAATCAGGTGGATTTTATTCCAGGGATGCAAGGTTGATTCAACATACACAAATCAATAAATGTGATTCACCACATAAACAGAATTAAAAACAAAAGCTATGTGATAACATCAATAGATGCAGGAAGAGCATTCAATAAAATCCAGCATCACTTCATAGTTAAAAACCCTTACCAAACTAGGCATAGAAGGAACATACCTCAAAATAATAAAAGCCATATATAACAAACCCAATGCCAACATTATACTGAATGAGGAAAAGTTAAAAGCATTCCCCCTAATAACTGGAACAAGACAAGGATACCCAGTTTCACCACTACTGTTCAACATAGTCCTAGAAATCCTAGCGATAGCAATCAGATAAGAGAATGAAGTAAAAGGCATCCAAATTGGAAAAGAGGAACTCAAATAATCTCTACTGATGATACGTTTCTATACCTAGAAAACCCTAAAGACTCCTTCAAAAGACTGCCAGATTTGATAAATGACTTCAGTAAAGTTTCAGGATACAAAATCAGCATACAAAAATTAGCATTTCTGTACACCAATAACAATCAAGCTGAGAACCAAATCAAGAACTCAATCCCATTTATAATGGCTATGAAAATAATAAAATACCCAGGAATACATTTAACCAGGAGGTGAAAGATCTCTACAGGGAGAACTACAAAATACTGATGAAAGAAACCATATATAACACAAATAAATGGAAAACATACCATGTTCATGAATCAGAAGAATGAATATTGTTGAAATGAGTATACTACCAGAAGCAATCTACAGATTTAAGGCAATTCCTATAAAATTACCAATGTCATTCTTCACAGAATTAGAAAAAATGATAATGAAATTTATACAGAACAATAAAAAGAGCCCAAATAGCCAAAGTAAACTTAAGCAAAAAGAATAAAGCTGGAGAAACCACATTGCCAGACTTCAAATTATACTACGAGGCTATAGTAACCAAAACAGCATGGTACTGGTATTTTAAAAAGACACTTAGATTGATAGAAAAGAATAGAGAACCAAGAACTAAAGCCACATACCTACAACCAAGTGATCTTTGACAAAGTCAACTAGAATATACACTGTGGAAAGGACACCCATTCAATAAATGGTACTGGGAAAACTGGAGAGCCATATGCAGAAGAATGAAACTGGACCCCTATCTCTCACCAGACACAAAATTAACATGTGTTAAAAACTTAAATGTAAGACCTCAGACTATAAAAATCCTAGAAGAGAACCTAGGAAAAACTCTTTTGGACATTAGGCAAAGAATTTATAACTAAGTCGTCAAAAGGAAATGCAGCAAAAACAAAAATAGACAAATGGGACGTAATTAAATGAAAAGTTTCTGAAGAAATAATTAACAGAGTAAACAGAAAATCTACATAATGGAAGAAAACTTTTGCAAACAATGCATCTGACAAAGGGCTAATATCCAGAATCTATAAGGAACTCAAACAACTCAAGAAGAGAAAAACAAATAACCCCATTAAAAAGTGGGCCAAGGACATGAACAGACATTTCTGAAAAGAAGACATACAAGAAGGCAGCAAACATTGAAAAAAGTCCTCAACATCACCAATCATCAGAGAAATGCACATTAAAACCACAGTGAAATAGCATCTTACTCCAGTCAGAATAGCTATTATTAAAAAGTCAAAAAACAGATGTTGACAAGGATGCAAAGAAAAGGAAATGATTTATACACTGTTAATGGGAATGTAAATTAGTACACCTTTATGAAAATAGTATAGAGATTTCTCAAAGAACTAAAAATAAGACTACCATTCAACCGCAATCCCATTATTGAGTATCTGCTCAAAGGAAAAGAAGCCCTTTTATCAAAAAGACACCTGCACTAGTATGCTTATTGCAGTGCTATTAACAATAACAATGCCGTGGAATCAACCTAAGTGTTCATTAGTGAAGAATGAAATCATGTCTTTTGCAGCAACATGGATGGAACTGGAGGCCATTATCTTAAGTGAAACAACTCAGACACAGAAAGACAAATACCGCATGTTCTCACAAGTGGGAGCTAAACAATGTGTACACATGGAAGCAGAATATGGAATGATGGACAATAGAGTATCAGAGGGGTGGGGAAGTGGTGGATGATGGGAGCTTGCTTGGCTGATACAGTGTGCCTTGCCCTGGTGATGGATGCACTGAAAGCCCTGACTTCACCACAGTGCAATATATCAATGCAGCAAAATTGCACTTGTAACCCATGAATATACACAACAAATAAATAAAGTTGAATGAGGTGGAGAAATTATAAGTTATATCTCAATGTTGTTTTGTTTCAAACAACAATTGAAACATTGTAAAATTGTTTGAAAATTTGTTTCAAAAATACAATTTCAAATTTGAATGGTTAAATTTGTATTAACCACTTATAGGTCTTCTTCATAGCTTTCCTTTTTCCCTAATTCTTTCATGTTAAACATTTCAAAGTGCTTAAAATTCTTTTTTAAAAGACTGCTCGTTCAGATAATAATTCAAAAAGCAAGATGGACATAGTGGTGCAAGCCTGTAGTCCCAGCTACTCAGGAGGCTGAAGCGGGAGGATTGCTTCAGAGGGTAATATTGGCCCTCTTGACATCTCTTCCCCTTTGACTTCTAATATTTTGTGATTACCTAATGGTACACAAACTTGTTTGAAGCTCTCAGAATTGGTGTTTTCATAGATACACATTACTAATTTCCAAATATGTGTTGAAACTATTGCTATTGGAGAGAAGCGGGAAGACAAGAATTTAGCAGAATTCTCTAAGCACCTGCAAGGTTTGTTTTGTTGTTTTGACTCCGTGCTTCCTACTGCCATCAGTAGGAACCATCTCAGTACCTTTTAGCTCTCACACTGAGAAATGAAAGCAGAAGAGAAGTGAAGGGTGTTGTCACTGAAAAGGCAAGCTGGACCAGGGGCTTTCTACTTAGAGTGATCCAGGCATCGTCATCACCTGGAAGCATGTTAGAAATGTAGACTCTAGGGCCACACCCCAGACCTTCTGAATCACAATCTGTCCTCTGAGTATTATATAGCAAAAATGTAGTATTGTATTTATTTCACAAAGTCTTTTCTTCCCTTTGTTAACTTTTGTTGCTGTTGTCTCATTAGAGACAGGGTCTGACACTGGTGCAGTGGCATAATTATAACTTACTGCAACCTCAAACGCCTGGGCTCAAGCAATCCTCCTGCCTCAGCCTCCTGTGTAGCTGATACTACAGGCATGCACCACTGCGCCCAGCCTCCATTGTTAACTTTTTAAACTTACGATTTTATTGCTTTAAAATTAAGTTTATCTTTAAAAATTGTCACCCTTTTTTTCCTTTTGAAAGAACTCAAAAGATACTTCAGATCCACAAAAATTACATATCAAGGTAGCATCCTTGACTTGTCAAGCTATGATAGTAATATCAGTGTACAATTTTTCACAGGTAATGGAAGAAAACAAGGATAGGTTTCCTGGTGCCCCAAAATATGGAGGCTGGATTGTGGACAACTGCCCTATTGTAAAAGAATTGTGGATGGTCTTAATCAAGAAAGGAATTATACCTGATTTGGTCATCTATTTATCAGATACAGAAAACAATGGTTGGTAAATATTTATTATGTAAATTTGAAAGTGAAGTTTTTATTATTGATAGTTTTGGTTAAATATAGAACAGACAACTCTCCACTCTTCCTAGATAGAAATACCCACCCCAGCAATCCCTGCAGGAACTAGAGGTACACAAAATGAGGCTTCCATATACTGAGAAGGTGGCCAGGAATAAGTGCCGGATGGTTGAATGTTCTAGCTGGCCGTTGTAATTGTTCTTTAAAGCTTACAGTTTAGCACTCACACACACAATTAGAAGCTATAACTTCTAAATGAATAACATATAAGGCTGAGGGCAAAGATTAAATGTTAGTTCTTCTTCACCTCAAGTAGGAAAAATGAGGTACATAAATTTAGCAGAGCCAAATTTTAATTATTCTGTTTGCCTCTTAAAGTAAGATATTCAAAATGGGAATTTCCAGGGGAAAAATAAAATATACTACCTCTTTTCATGTTTTACTTATTTATACTGTATTCATACATACCTTTTTAAAAAGAATTTAAGATGGCCTATTAATATTTTAAAGGATCTGGGCTCTATTTAGATACATGCTTAAAGGAAAATATATTTAGATATAGGCAGAAATAATGTTTGTGTTAATCTTCAAAATACATCTCACTGTATTTTATAAGCTACAAAAGTAATATTAGTCTCTTTATCTGTATTTCAGGAAAATGTTTATTTAATAGAATATATTTACAGAATAAATCTGAAATTGACTCTAAGATTTTAGAAAGATTATTAGAAGAACTACAAAAGAAAAAAAAAGAGGAAGAAGCAGCAAGGTAAAATCTGCCTAGAATGATAAAACAGATTAATGTATCTGTTATAGCAGTTAAATATCTTCTTGCAATTATGGAATATATTTAATATTGAAATGATAATTTATTAACTTGATCTGATTCTAGTTAATTTTAAGAAAAGCAGCGATTTCACAAATACTTCCAGAATCTCTAAAGCACACAGTTGTGGATGTTTTCACAGCCCATATCAAACTTATTCTAAATCAAACATCTGCTCTTAAAAGACACTATTAAAAAAATAAGCATGGGTAAGATATATATATATTGTTATGATATTTATCTGTGACTTAATTTTGTTAACTAGTATTTACAAATTGAAGAAATAATATGATGGGAAGCAAATGAAAATATATAATACTCATGCGACATGACTAAAATCAAAAGCCTGACTAAGTTCTACACATGGAAAGACAAGGCTAATTATTTATGTTTGACAGGTTTAACATTGAGGGCTTATTCTCTAATCTGGGTATAATAATGACTTTTTAAACTGTGACCACAGTTATCTGTTCATGGCAGGGGTCAATACTAAACTTTAATAAACTGAAAGTCCTTCAGATTGAAGAATAAAATATTAAAAGAAACAATGACTTAGTTTGCTAATTGTTCTTCCTTACTAAAAAATTCTCTTTAAATACTTTACATTTTAATTTGTCCACTGGGATTTCTACTATTCAAAGTAATAAAGGCCTAGATATTTAAGAATTAAATTTTTCTGTGTAAATCCATGGAACTTCCTACTATTGATGATGGCACCTATGGCTTTCTTAAATGCTATTTCCTTTTCCCTTTCAAATATTAGCTATTTGAGCTGAGGCTTAGGAGAGCTCTTTAAACCCTAGAAATGAAGAAGCTGGGAGGTGGGTAATTACAGAGGTAGAGAGCAGTTTAACTGATATGTGTGTCAGAGGATTTTATTTTTTAGTGTTCATTATTCATTTAAGCTAGTCACTCCTTTAGAAATTTAACATAAAAATATGTATGATTTAGTTAAATTAGTTAGTAAAATTATTATGTGATATATTGACCAAACAGTACTTTAATTCAGACAATAATTACAAACTTATTTTCCCTTTTAGCTTTGAAAACTTTTCTTACAAATCTACTAATTAGCTACAATCAGCTATACTCAATCTACAGATCAGCTATAATCTGTTGATAATTAAGGAATTACTTAATCTTTTTCCAGTGTGTGAGAAATAGTCCAATCTTTGAGAACAGATGGAGATCTCAACATAAGAAAGAGTAAAACAAAGTCGATGTGATTTCTAGACTGGAGATCTGCTGCATTTTAAATATATTAAAAATGTGTATACCTTTAACTTTTTTTAGAAAGGAAAAGATACCTTCTCCACTTTCTCTCAATTCTACCTTCACCTCTTTTACCATATGGAATTCTCTAAGTTATTTTTATAATCAATCTTTACTTCTTTTGATTCTAAATTTTTAAGTCTTTATAAACTCCTTAATGTCACCTGCCCAGATTGAAGCAGGCTTTTCTATGGTTTTATATGCTGATTTTTAAAATTCAACATGAGTTTTTCAAAACAAACTTTTTTCCTTTATACTTCAGAAAATAAAATTTAAGATGGTTTTTAAAAAACTGTCAGACACTCACTTAAAGGCCTTACAGGTTGGTTAGAAAAGAGAGGAACTTAACAGGATTAAGAACTGGATCTTGATCAAATATCTAAAGACATGCTGAATTTTAAAACTTTTCCAGCATCAGTTTCCAAATGTGCTAGTCAAATGGCAAGATAACTTCTGTCATATTGTTAGTCATTGGATCTTCTATCCACGTGGGTTACAGAAATTTCTAAGAAGTGGCAGCAAAACTCTTCCTTGTTCTGTTCAGGTCTTAGATTCTCAGCAGCAACATACTTGATCCAGGATTTGGATAAGAAAGATGTCACAAAGAGCCCCATCTGAGGTACAGGCATAGCTTGGAGATATTGCAGGTTTGGTTCCAGGCCACCACAGTAAAGCAAGTCACATGAGTTTTTTTGCTTCCCAGTGCATATAAAAGTTATGTTTACACAATATTGTCATCTATTAAGTGTGCAATAGCATTATGTCTAAAAATGTATATACCTTAATTTTAAAATGCTTTAAAAGAACGTGGTGATGATCATCTGAGCCTTCAGTGAGTCAGTCATTTTGCTGGTGGAAGGTTTTGCCTCAGTGTTGATGGCTGCTGATCGATAAGGGCAGTGGTTGCCAAAGGTTGGGGTGGCTATGGAAATTTCTTAAACTAGGACAATGATGAAGTGTGTTGCATTTATTTATTACTCTTTCTTTCCCAAAATATTTTTCTGTAGTATGTAATGTTGTTTGATAGCATTTTACCCACAGTAGAACTTCTTTCAAAATTGGAGTCAATCCTCTCAAACCCACCACTACTTTATCAACCAAGTTTATGTAGTATTCTAAATTTTTTGTTTTAATTTCAACAGTGTTCACAGCATCTTCACCAAGAATAGATTCCATCTCAAGAAACCAATTTCTTTTCTCATCCATGAGAAGAACTCTTCATCTGTTCAAGTTTGATCATGAGATTGCAGCAATTTAGGCTTCACTTCTAATTCTAATTATCTTGCTATTTTCACTACATCTGCAGTTACTTCCTTCATTACAGTCCTGAACTTATTAAAGTAATCCATGAGGGTTGGAATCACCTTCTTCTAAATTCCTGTTAATGTGGATATTTTGACCTCCTCCCACAAATCATGAATGTTCTTAATGGCTTCTGCAATGGTAAATCCTTTCCAGAAGGTTTTCAATTTACTTTGCCCAGATCTGTTAGAGGAATCACTATCTATGGCAGCTGTAGTCTTATGAAATGTGTTTCTTAATAATTAGACTTAAAAGTCAAAATTACTCTTTGATCCATGGGCTGCAGTATGGATGTTGCATTAGCAGGCATGAAAACATTCATTCTCCTTGTGTGTCTTCATCAGAGCTCTTGGGTGACTATGTGCATTGTCAATGAGCAGTAATATTTTGAAATCAATCTTTTTTTCTAAGCAGTAGATCTCAACAGCAGATAAAATACTCAGTAAAGCATGCTGTAAACAGATGTACTGTCATCTAGGCTTTGTTCTATTTGTAGAGCACAGGCAGAGTAGATTTAGCATAGTTAATTAGGGGGCCTAGGATTTTTGGACTGGGAAATGGGCATTAGCTTCACCAGCTGCACAAGCCCTTAATAAGAGTGTCAGCCTGTCCCTTAAAGCTTTGAAGCCAGGCATTGACTTCTCCTCTCTAGCTCTGAAAGTCCTAAATGGCATCTTCTTCCAATAGAAGCACGTTTTGTTGACATTGAAAAATCTGTTGTTTAGTGTAGCCACCTTTATCTATGGTCTTAGCTAGGTCTTCTAAATAACTTATTGCAGCTCCTACATCAGCACTTGCCTGCTTCGCCTGGCACTGCACTTTGATGTTACAGAGATGGCTTCTTTCTTTAAGCCTCATGAACCAACTTTTGCTAGCTTCAAAGTTTTCTTTTTTTTTTTTTTTTTTTTTTTTTGAGACAGAGTCTCGCTCTGTCGCCCAGGCTGGAGTGCAGTGGCGCAATCTCGGCTCACTGCAAGCTCCGCCTCCCGGGTTCAGGCCATTCTCCTGCCTCAGCCTCTCTGAGTAGCTGGGACTACAGGCACCCGCCACCACGCCCGGCTAATTTTTTGTATTTTTAGTAGAGACGGGGTTTCACCGTGGTCTCGATCTCCTGACCTCGTGATCCGCCCTCCTCGGCCTCCCAAAGTGCTGGGATTACAAGCGTGAGCCACCGCGCCCGGCCAGCTTCAAACTTTTCTTCTCCAGGTTCCTTGCCTCTCTCAGCCATCACAGAATTGAAGCGAATTAGGGCCTTGCTCCTGATTAGGCTTTGGCTTAAGGGAATGTTGTGGCTGGTTTGATCTTCCAATCAGACCACTCAAAAACTTTCACCATATCAATAGTAAGGCTGTTCTACTTTTGTATCATTAGTGTATTCACTGGAGTAGCACTTTTAATTTCCTTGAAGAACATTTCTTTGGCATTCACAACTTGGCTAACTATTTGCACAAGAGGCATAGCTTTTGGACTATCTCAGCCTTCAATATACCTTCCTCACTAAGCTTAGCCATTTCTAGCTTTTGATTTAAAGTGACAAATGTGGGGCTCTTTTTTTCACTTAAAAACTTAGAGGCCATTGTAGGGTTATTAATTGGTCTCATTTCAATATTATTGTTTCTTAGAGAATAGGGAGACCTGAGGAGAGGGAGAGAGTCAAGGGATCAGCCAGTCAGTGGAGCAGTCACAACACCCACAACATCTATCAATTAAGTTCACCGTCTTATATAGACATGGTTCATGGCGCCCCAAACAATGATAATAGTAACATCAAAGACCATTGATCACAGATCACTGATAAATAATAATAATGAGGAAGTTTGAAATAGAGTTGCTCAATGCAGGGTTGCCACAAACCCTCAACTTGTAAAACAAAACAAAACAAAACAAAAACAAACAAACAAAAAAACAAACACGATATCTGTAAAGTGCAATGAAGCAAAGCACAATAAGGCAAGGTATGCCTGCAGAACAGCTGCCCGTTCACACACAGACAAAATGGGAGAGGAGTTCAGAAACAACACTCAGTAGCCTCAGAGGGCTGAGTCATGAGCAGAGAGAACTTGAATTATGCCAAGACTTCCAGCAGGAACACAGGATTTGGAATGCAGTGAGAGAATGTCCTCCATTAACAGGAAGCCGACCTGCTGGGAGAAGAGGTGTAGTAATGTCTTATGTGTAACTAGCTTTCAAAAGAAGGGAAAATGGATGCAAAGAATGCAGAGTATGAGAAAATAACAGGTCTGAGGAAAGCTGTGCCCCCAGTGTATGCTGCTGACATGAATGGGCTCTTCCTTAACTGATGAATACCTGATATAATTTTTTGTTAAAATTTTTTAAAGATTCAGTCAACATTCTTTTGTATGTTTCTTTGTGCAGTAGTATTCCTCTTTCTGAGGGCTAAATTCCTAGATATAGAATTTCTAGATCAAACACTTTAATTTTTAATAAATGTTGCCTTTCTCCAGCATTTTACTAACTTTCCGTCCACCTTTCTTTACCATCGTTAAGGCAGGTTTGGTGCTTCAATCCTAATGAAAAACAGATTCCCTGTAGGTTTTTAAGTTTCCATATTCCAGGTCTTTTTAAATTTCATCACTACTGTATTAAAAATAAAATAATTAGGGTTTTTTTTCTTATTAGAAAGATAAATTCACAAATGTTCTGCTTATTCAATATAGAAAAAATTTTAATGCAAAAAGTTAAAGAAAACTTAAAACTCTTATATGCCATCATCCATGTTGACCATTTGATTGGTTTTCTCCTAGACTTTTAATCCTCATTTATATGCATTCTAAATACCAAATTAAAATTATATTATACATACAGTTTTATATTCGACTTTTCTTACTTAACATTATATTGTGAACATTTACCATTAAATCAGAGGAAAAATGCTACAAATCCTTCCATTTGCCTTTTCAACATACAGTTAGGTAATCCTTTCTTATTTTTGACAGGTTTCCTAATTAATAGACAAAGTTTTTCAAAGTATAACATTCCAGTTTTTCTCCCCCAGAAGAAAACGCTGAAAAGTAACTAGTCTCAACATAAGTAATTTAAACTTATACACTGTAAAGTATAATAAGATTTAATCTTTATTTTTAACACCATAAGCATTTAATCCTGTAACAGTGTGAGAAGTCTGAATTTCCAAAGATAATTAAATTTGAACCTTTTCATTTCAGAAAAGCCACAGAAGAGGAATTGAGACTCGAAGAAGAAAATCGAAGGCTACTGGAAGTTATGAAAGTGAAGGCAAAAGGCAAGCACAGATTGCTATGATTGATGATGTGTCATGGTATTGTTACTGCAAGCAATTGCAGTATTTCAAGTGAATTATAGACAGGGTGATCACATTTACCAATTTGTCCATGAGAGCCCAGGTTTATGCCTATGTTCTTGAAGTCTTCATAGTACCTTTTATTCTTAAACTGTTCCAGTTCATATACTAAATACTATTGTCACTGAAGTAATGGATTCATAGGAAAACGACTCTTGACACAGATACCTACTCATACACCCTCTACAAGTGATACACAGCAGAATAGCACACACAGCTGTCTTTAAATGGTTGCTCTTGACACAGGTGACACACAGCTGTTGGAATTACTTCTGTTAGAACCATCCTACAAGAGTTGAGAAGACAGCAAATCTCTTATTACCCACTTACTCTCTTTATGATTAAAATCCCATCTTCTGGATTAAAGACTTACATGTTAGACCTAAAACCATAAAAACCCTAGAAGAAAACCTAGGCAATACCATTCAGGACATAGGCATGGGCAAGGACTTCATGTCTAAAACACCAAAAGCAATGGCAACAAAAGCCAAAATTGACAAATGAGATCTAATTAAACTAAAGAGCTTCTGCACAGCAAAAGAAACTACCATCAGAGTGAACAGACAACCTACAAAATGAGAGAAAATTTTCCCAACCTACTCATCTGACAAAGGGCTAATATCCAGAATCTACAATGAACTCAAACAAATTTACAAGAAAAAAACAACCCCATCAAAAAATGGACGAAGGATATGAACAGACACTTCTCAAAAGAAGACATTTATGCAGCCAAAAAACACATGAAAAAATGCTCATCACTGGCCATCAGAGAAATGCAAATCAAAACCTCAGTGAGATACCATCTCACACCAGTTAGAATGGCGATCATTAAAAAGTCAGGAAACAACAGGTGCTGGAGAGGATGTGGAGAAATAGGAACACTTTTACACTGTTGGTGGGACTGTCAACTAGTTCAACCATTGTGGAAGTCAGTGTGGCGATTCCTCAGGGATCTAGAAGTAGAAATACCATTTGACCCAGCCATCCCATTACTGGGTATATACCCAAAGGACTATAAATCATGCTGCTGTAAAGACACATGCACACGTATGTTTGTTGCGGCACTATTCACAATAGCAAAGACTTGGAACCAACCCACATGTCCAACAATGATAGACTGGATTAAGAAAACGTGGCACATACGCACCATGGAATACTATGCAGCCATAAAAAATGATGAGTTCATGTCCTTTGTAGGGACATGGATGAAGCTGGAAACCATCATTCTCAGCAAACTATCACGAGGACAAAAAACCAAACACCGCATGTTCTCACTCATAGGTGGGAATTGAACAATGAGAACACTTGGACACAGGAAGGGGAACATCACACACTGGGGCCTGTTGTGGGGTCGAGGGAGCAAGGAGGGATAGCATTAGGAGATATACCTAATGTAAATGACAAGTTAATGGGTGCAGCACACCAACATGACACATGTATACATATGTAACAAACCTGCATGTTGTGCGCATGTACCCCAGAACTTAAAGTATAATTTAAAATATATATATATATATGTATATATATAAATTACACAAGTCAAAAATTGAAGGCAAAGGACAATCTGGGGAAAGTATAATAAATATAACATTAATTTCTTAGAAATCTGTAGAGAATCTAATATCTGGTCAAAAAGCAAGCAAGGGATGTAAGCAGATTTTATCAAAGAAGAAATACAAATGGTTCATTGAAAATTTTTAGGCACTGGGTTTCTCAAGGTGCCCACTTGGCCCTCTTCCAAGTTGTACTTTCCTTTTTTTGTTTCCTTTCCTTTCTTTCATTACCCTTCTAAAGCTTTTTAATAAACTTCCACTTCTGCCCTGAAACTTGCCTCGGTCTCTTCTTCTGCCTTATGCCCCGCAGTTGAATTATTTCTTCGAAGCAGGCAAGAATTGAGGTTGCAATAAAAAAAAAATTTTTTTTTTTTGAGACAGAGTCTCGCTCTGTCCCCCAGGCTGGAGTGCAGTGGCAGGATCTCGGCTCGCTGCAAGCTCCGCCTCCCAGGTTCACGCCATTCTCCTGCCTCAGCCTCCGGAGTAGCTGGGACTACAGGCGCCCGCTACCAAGCCTGGCTAATTTTTTTGTATTTTTAGTAGAGATGGGGTTTCACAGTGTTAGCCAGGGTGGTCTCAATCTCCTGACCTCGTGATCAGCCCGCCTCGGCCTCCCAAAGTGCTGGGATTACAGGCATGAGCCACC
>NW_026652277.1:127328633-127361279 GCF_009828535.3 Hylobates moloch | reverse complement strand
GTTTGTTACATATGTATCCATGTGCCATGTTGGTGTGCTGCACCCATTAACTCGTCATTTAGCATTAGGTATATCTCCTAATGCTATCCCTCCCCACTCCCCGCACCCCACAACAGTCTCCAGAGTGTGATGTTCCCCTTCCTGTGTCCACGTGTTCTCATTGTTCAATTCCCACCAATGAGTGAGAACATGCGGTGTTTGGTTTTTTGTCCTTGCGATAGTTTACTGAGAATGATGATTTCCAGTTTCATCCGTGTCCCTACAAAGGACATGAACAACAGTTTCTTTTAAGCTTGGAGTTTTTCAGTGGACATAAACTATACCCTAGAACAAATAGATTTAAAAGATAATTACAGAACATTCTACCCAACAACTGCAGAATATACATTCTATTCATCAGCACATGGAATATCCTCCAAGATAGATGATATAATAGGCCACAAAACAGGTCTCAGCAAATTTAAGAAAATCAAAATTATACCAAGTACTCTCTCAGACCACAGTGGAATAAAATTGGAAATAAACTCCAAAAGGAACACTCAAAACTATACAAATACATGGAAATTAGACAACCTGCTCCTGAATGTTCTTTCGGCCAACAATTAAATCAAGAAGGAAATTTAAAAATTATTTGAACTGAACAATAACAGTGACACAACTTTTCAAAACTTCTGGGATACAGCAAAACTGGTCCAAAGAGGAAAGTTCATAGTATTAAATGCTTACATCAAAAAGTCTGAAAGAGCACAACTAGACAATCTAAGGTCACACCCCAAGGAACTAGAGAAGCAAGAGCAACCCAAACCCAGCAGAAACAAGACCAACCCAAACCTGAACCCAAGATCCCCAAAACAGAAGAAAAGAAATAATGAAGATCAGAGCAGAACTAAATAAAATTGAAACAAAAAAAAAATAAATAAAAGATAAATGAAATAAAAAGCTGGTTCTTTGAAAAGATAAGCAAAATTGATAGCTCGTTAGTGAGATTAACCAAAAAAAGAATAGAGAAGATTCAAATAAGCTCAATTAGAAATGAAACAGGAGGCCAGGTGTGGTGGCTCGTGCCTGTAATCCCAGCACTTTGGGAGGCTGAGGAGGGTGGATCACTTGAGGTCAGGAGTTCGAGACCAGCCTGGCCAACATGGCGAAACCCCGTCTCTACTAAAAATACAAAAATTAGCTGGGCATGGTGGCTTACGCCTGTAATCCCAGCACTTTGGGAGGCTGAGGTGGGTGGATCACCTGAGGTCAGGAGTTGAAGACCAGCCTGTCTAACATGGTGAAACCCTGTTTCTACTAAAAATTTTTAAAACATTAGCCAGGCGCGGTGGTGCGCACCTGTATTCCCAGCTACTTGGGAGGCTGAGGCAGGAGAATTGCTTGAACCTGGGAGGCAGAGGTTGCAGTGAGCTGAGATCGTGTCATTGCACTCCAGCCTGGGCAACAGGCTATCTAAAAAGAAAAAAAAAGAAAGAAAGGAAGAAAAAGAAAGAAAGAGAAAGAGAAAAAGAAAAGGAAGAAAAAGAAAGGAAAGAAAGAGGAAGAAAGAAAGGAAGAAAGGAAGGAAGGAAGGAAGGAAGGAAGGAAGGAAGGAAGGAAGGAAGAAGGAAGGAAGGAAGGAAGGAAGGAAGGAAGGAAGGAAGGAAGGAAGGAGATATTACAGCCAATACCACAGAAACACAAAAGATCATTCAAGGCTACTGTGAACACCTTTATACACATAAACTAGAAAATCTAGAGGAGATGGATACATTCCTGGAAGTAAACAACCCTTCTAGATTAAATCAGGAAGAAATAGAAGCTCCGAACAGACCAATAACAAGTACCAGGATTGAAAACAGTAATTTAAAAATTTCCAACAAGAAAATGTCCAGGACCAGATGGGTTCACAGCTGATTTATATCAGGCATTCAAAGAATTGGTACCAATCTTACTGAAACTATTCCAAAAGATAGAGAGAGAGGGAATCCTCCCTAAGTCATTCTATGAAGCCAGTATCACTCTAATACCAAAAACCAGGAAAGGACATTAAACAAAAAGGAACCATATACAAAAGCAGGCAAAAGGTGTGAAAGGCAAAATTAAGCGATATGTTGTTTAGAGATACCTTTTTTATATATAATACAAATGGTAAAACCCTAAGGAACAGCAAAAGAATGCTTAATACAAGTTTCAGCATAGTGGTTAGCTCTAGAAGAAAAAAGGCAGCTCTGATTGGTGAGGGGCCGCCAGGGGCTTCTAAGTTTCTCATAATATTCCCTTTCTTAAGTTGAAGCAAGGTAGAGAAGCAAGGTTGTTCGTGTTACTGTTATTCTTTAAGTTGTGCATATATATACTCTAAACCCTTTGCATGTGTGATATATCTCATGACAAAATATTTTAGAAATTGTATGGAGTCCACACATTGGGAAGTTGGCCTGGATACAATTTGCAAAACGAAGACAGTTGTTATGTCCATTAAATCATTGATTTCCCCCCTAAATATTTCTTGAACTTGCCCCCACTTTCCTTTTGTATTTGTTCTTTGCCCCATGTCCTTATCATTTCTAATCTGGGGTATTACTGTCACTGTCTAACTGGTCTTACCCCTTGGATTCATCTTCCTCACAGTCACCAAAATATAAATCTACTCATGCCCCTACCCTCACTATTTAGAACAAAAGTTAATGGTCAGGCTTTCCCTACAGTTGTGTTCTCTACTATCAGCCTCCAGAGGTATTTATTATACACAGGTACTACCTTGATACCATATTACTCATATTTAAAATATTTAAAAGACTATAATAAAGATATGATAATTATTTTACATTATTTATTCAAGAACAAAAACATGTTTGCTCTTAAATATATTATTAATAAGAATTTTTAATTCTTGTTAAAATTAAAGGAAGAGCAATGTGATTTAATAAGCTTCATGATTTTTAAAGTTTTGGTGCAATCTTAGTAATGCAAAGCATCAGAGATGTGGCTGCAATATTAATTTTTGATTCTCAGTTTTAATGGCTGTCATAGCTTCATTTTTCTCATTCACGTTTTCCTTATATCTTGAATTTTCTCAATTATCATTCTCTTTTTTTGCACTGTAGTATTTTTGTGAGTTGTATCAAAATGGATGGGCTAGGTAATAAATAAATAATCTGAACAAAAAAAAAAGGAACCAGACCAATATCCCTGATGAACATAGATGCAAAAATCATCAACAAAATACTAACTGAATTCAATAGCATGTCAAAAAGATAATATACCATGATCAAATGTGTTTCATACCAGGGATGCAGGAATGGTTTAACATACACAAGTCAATAAATGTGATACACCATGTAAACAGAAGTAAAAACAAAAATCTATGATCGTCTCAATAGATGCAGAAAAAGCATTTGACAAAATCCAGCACCCCTTTATGATTAAAACCCTCAGCAAAATGGCATAAAAGGAACACACCTCAAGGTAATAAAAGCCATCTATGGCCTGGCACAGTGGCTCACGCTTGCAATCCCAGCACTTTGGGAGGCCGAGGCGGGCCGATCACGAGGTTAAGAGATTGAGACTATCCTGGCTAACACGGTGAAACCCCGTCTCTACTAAAAATACAAAAAATTAGCTGAGCGTGGTGGCGGGTGCCTGTAGTCCCAGCTACTCAGAAAGCTGAGGCAGGAGAATCGCTTGAACCCAGGAGGTAGAGGTTGCAGTGAGCCAAGATCATGCCACTGCACTCCAGCCTAGGTGACAGAGTGAGATTCTGTCTCAAAGAAAAAAAAAAAAGAAATATATGACAAACCCACAGCCAACATTATACTGAAAGGGGAAAAGCTAAAAGCATTCCCACTGAGAACTAGAACAAGACAAGGATGCCCACTTTCACCACTGCTATTCAACATTGTACTGGAAGTCCTAGCTGGAACAATCAGACAAAAGAAAGAAATAAAGAGCATTTAAATCAGTAAAGAGGAAGTCAAACTGTTGCTGTTCATTGATGATATGATCATATACCTAGAAAATTCTAAATACTCATCCGAAAAAGCTCCTAGATCTGATAAATGAACTCAGTAAAGTTTTGGGATACAAAATTAATGTACACAAATTAGTAGCACTGCTATATAACAACAATGACCAAGCTGAGAATCAAATCAAGAACTCAACCCCTTTTACAACAGCTGCAAAAAAAAAAGTATATATATATATATATACACACACACACACCCCTAACCAAGCAGGTGAAAGATCTCTACAAGGAAAACGACAAAACACTGCTGAAAGAAATCATGAATGGCACAAACAAATGAAAACACATCCCATACTCATGGATGGGTAGAATCCATGAGCATGTGAAAATAACCATACTGCCAAAAGCAATCTACAAATCCAATGCAATTCCCATCAAAATGCCATCATTATTCTTCACAGAACTAGAAAAAAAATCCTAAAATTCAAATGGAACACAAAAAGAGCCAACATAGCCAAAGAAGACTAAGCAAAAAGAACAAATCTATAGGCATCACATTATCCAACTTCAAACTATACTTCAAGGATATAGTTACCAAACAGCATGGTACTGGTATAAAAACAGGTACATAGACCAACGGAACAGAATAGAGAACCCAGAAATAAAGTCAAATATTTACAGCCAACTGATCTTCGACAAAGAAAAAAGCAAGCAAACAAACAAAACATCAAATGGAGAAAGAACACCCTATTCAACAAATGGTGCTGGGATAATTGGCAAGCCACAATGAAGAATGAAGCTGGATCTTTGTCTCTCACCTTATACAGAAATCAACTGAAGATGGATCAAGGACTTAAATCTAAGACCTGAAACCATAAAAATTCTAGAAGATAACATCAAAAAACTATTCTAGACACTGGCTTAGGCAAAGAGTTCATGCCCAAGAACCCAAAAACAAAAAGATAAATAGACGTGACTTAATTAAACTAAAAATCTTCTGCACAGCAAAAGAAATAATCAGCAGAGTAAACAGACAACCCACAGAGTGGGAGAAAATCTTCACAAACTATGCATCTGACAAAGGACTAATATCCAGAATCTACAAGCAACTCAAATCAGCAAGAAAAAAAAAATAATCCCATCAGAAAGTGGGTCAAGGACATGAATAGAAAGTTCTCAAAAGAAGATACACAAATGGCCAACGAATATATGAAAAAATGCTCAACATCACTAATTATCAGGGAAATGCAAATCAAAACCATAGTGACATACCATCTTACTCCTGTAAGAATGGCCATAATTAAAAAATCAAAAAATAATAGATGTTGGCATGGATGTGATGAAAGGGAAACAGTTTTACACTGCTTGTGGGAATGTAAACCAGTACAACACTATGGAAAACACTATGGCAATTCCTTAAAGAACTAAAAATAAAACTACCATTTGATCCAGCAATTCCACTACTGGTTATCTACCCAGAGGAAAAGAAATCATTATTTGAAAAAGACACTTGCACACACGTTTATAGCAGCACAATTCACAATTGAAAAAATATAGAACCAGCCTAAATGTCATCGACCAACGAGTGGATAAAGAACATGTGAGATATATATATCTATATATATCTATATATAGATATAGATATATATAGATATATATATTCCATGGAATACTACTCAGCCATAAAAAGGAATTAAATAATGGTTTTTGCAGCAACCTGGATGGAGTTGGAGACCATTATTCTAAGTGAGGTAACTCAGGAATGGAAAACCAAACATTGTATGTTCTCACTTATAAGTGAGAGCTAAACTATGGGGGCACAAAGGCATGAGAATGATATACTAGACTTTGGGAACTTGCGGGGAAGGTGGGAGGGAGATGAGGAATAAAAGACAACACATTGGGTACAGTGTACACTGCGCAGATGATAGGTGTACCAAAACCTCAGAAATCACCACTAAAGAACTTTTCCATGGAACAAAACACCACCTGTTCCTCAAAAACTTTTGGAATAAAAAAATTTAAAAAAGATAAGACAGACGTTAAAAAAAGACTGGAGTTCTTAACTTAGGGTCTATGGGTAAAATTCAGGGGTGTGTGAACTTAATTGGAAAATAATTCCGAATTTATTTTCACTAACATTTAACTGAAATTTATTATTTCCTTCAATGCACAATTAATATAGGCAACAAACCTCAATAGTATTAGCAATACCTTGACTTTGTCACCAAAAGAAATGAAGATGTTTTCATATTACATTATAGTTTTACATATCTTTTTATGTTTATCACTGTTCCAAAATTGTGGTAGTTATTAAACCAGCTACTAGTTCTGGGTTGTTTGTTTGTTTGTTTGTTTGTTTGTTTTGAGCCACAGTCTCATTCCCTGACCCAGGCTGGAGTGCAGTGACACAATCTCAGCTCACTGCAACCTCCACCTCCTGGGTTCGAGTGATTCTCTTGCCTTAGCCTCCTGAGTAGCTGGGGCTACAGGTGTGTGCCACCACACCCAGCTAATTTTTGTATTTTATATTTACATTTAATATATTGATTAATATACTCCATGATTTATTATTTTTAGTTAGCTGTAAGAAAATCAATCATTATATATATAATCTAGCCTGGTGCTACCCATTAGAAACATAATATAAGCCACACATGGAACTTTAAATTTTCTAAAAGTCACATATTTTATATTTAGTTTTTCATATTAAATCTTTAAAATTCACTGTATGTTTTATACTTGCAGTATATATCAATTTGGACTAGCCTCATTTCAAGTACTCAGTAGCCACATGTAGCTAATGGCTACTATATTGAATGGTGCTAATGTAGCCCTTTCTTTGGACATTGGGCTATTTCTAGATTTACTGTAAGGATATTTGGAACTGCCACAAACATTTCATTTTTGAATAAACCCCTAGTCTGGCACTCACATAGCACTCTGAGCAGATGACTATCATCCTTTACCACTACATGTGAATAGCTATAATATATAGATAATTTTTCTATCTCCCCCATTAAACTACATACTCTAGGAAGGCAGGGACCATTTCATATTCTTTGTTTGGCTTCAGCACTTATCAACAACCAATAAATATTTGTTGACTTCAACCAAATGATAATTTATTTCTTCAAATTTTTTTAGAAGCTGAAGAGACTGATAATGAGGATGAAGAGGAGATTGAAGGTGATGAGTCGGAAGTTCACGAAGAGCCTGAGGCATCTCACGATACTCGAGGGTCATGGTTACCTGAGGAGTCTGAAGCATCTGAGGTCCCTGAAACTGAGCCTGAAGCAGGTTAAACTTTATTGATAGCAAGTTCTTTTTTTTTTTCTTTTATTTTTAATTTTATTTTTTAATTTTAATTTTTATTTTTTATTATTATACTTTAGGTTTTAGGGTACATGTGCACAATGTGCAGGTTTGTTACATATGTATCCATGTGCCATGTTGTTTTGCTGCACCCATTAACTCGTCATTTAGCATTAGGTGTATCTCCTAATGCTGTCCCTCCTCCCTCCCCCCACCCCACAACAGGCCACGGAGTGTGATGTTCCCCTTCCTGTGTCCATGAGTTCTCATTGTTCAGTTCCCACCTATGAGTGAGAACATGCGGTGTTTGGTTTTTTGTCCTTGCGATAGTTTACTGAGAATGATGGTTTCCAGTTTCATCCATGTCCCTACAAAGGACATGAACTCATCATTTTTTATGGCTGCATAGTATTCCATGGTGTATATGTGCCACATTTTCTTAATCCAGTCTATCGTTGTTGGACATTTGGGTTGGTTCCAACTCTTTGCTATTGTGAATAGTGCTGCAATAAACATAAGTGTGCATGTGTCTTTATAGCAGCATGATTTATAGTCCTTTGGGTATATACCCAGTAATGGGATGGCTGGGTCAAATGGTATTTCTACTTCTAGATCCCTGAGGAATCGCCACACTGACTTCCACAATGGTTGAACTAGTTGACAGTCCCACCAACAGTGTAAAAGTGTTCCTATTTCTCCACATCCTCTCCAGCACCTGTTGTTTCCTGACTTTTTAATGATGGCCATTCTAACTGGTGTGAGATGGTATCTCACTGTGGTTTTGATTTGCATTTCTCTGATGGCAAGTTCTTAATTCTACTCATGTGCATTAATGTGTCTGTTTGGGCATGTGTATATATACATGTTGGTAAAATGGAAGCTGGCTGAGAATGGAGAGATGAGCCCCCAGAGAGCAGCCATTGAGTCCAAATCCCACAATTTCAAGTGTGGTAGGAAAGCAGAGTCTGCTCTGCCCCAGCACTGGCACACAGGAGCACAGCTGGCTATGTAATTTGTAGGGCATGTTGTTGAAAAAGCAGGAAAAAAGTGTCATTAAAGGTAGTAAAATATAATGCTTTTTCCTTTCTTCCATTGTCTCTCTCTCAATTTGTCATGCTACATTTTTGTTGCTCTAAGTAAAGAAAAATTAAATTAAATTTTTAAATTATTAACATGAATTTTACAGTTCATCTTTATGGTGTGCAATGCCATTTTTAAATGCAAATATAAGAGCATTTTAAATGTAAATATAAGAGCATTACCTCTTTAAGCCCTACCTCAGAGGTCTCATGTGGTGGATGGGGCAGGGCAAGAAGGAGTCTATGGGCAATGAAAACCACTCCAAGGACTAGAGAGTGGGCTTAAAGCAGGAACATAGGGTACCCACCTGTGGTGAGAATGAGGCTTGCAAATGCTTTCAAGCAGAGTTAGTATTGAATCTGAAACTCATCCTACAAACTAAAAGGTCTTCAGATACCTGTAACTGGATGCTAGTCTGGAGCAGTTAAGGGCTTGGAACTGCTGTGAGCTTATAAAAGAAGCAAGACTAAGGGAAATTAATGAAAATTACACAATTCATATTTCACAGCTCGTATGTGCATGTGTTTCATTCTGACAAGTATATTGAGTGGTATGCATTCTGACAAATATATTCAGTATTATGCATATCTAAGAGCCCCAGGCTGGTTTGTTTGCTTAAAAAGACATCGAAGCCCCAAGCATCTTCTTTCCTCCTGTACTTCTCTCCAGTATCTGACTCCATCCTCACAATCCAAAGGTGGCTGCTGCATCCATACACAATGTCTCCTCTTGCAAGCTTTTACTTTTTATTTCTAATTCAAGAAATAGATAGTTCCCAGAGACTTTCACCTACATTTCATTGAGCAAAATATTGTATCATTGTCTACCCCTACTTGCAGGGAATCTGGGAATTTAATTTGGACTTGGCTTCCTTGCCTAGATGGTAGAAGCCAATGGAATAGAAGATGAGAGGGGGGTTGAGGGAGCCAACCAACAGTATCTACCATACTGCCTTTCCATAGATGCAGGTTGCAGGAATGCCTAGGCACACATTCATGATTTCACCCAAGAAATAAGGAATCATCTGCTCAAATTCTTAAATGCTTAACTGAGACTTTAGAGTTTCACATAAAAGAGAATTATTTTTTCATAGTATAGGTGGTAGATCAGCTGTATCAGAATCACCTATGGTTCTTATTTTAAAGTAAGCCTCTGAGCTCTATGCAGGCTCTGGTTCAGTAAGTCTAGGATGGAATTTAGGAATCTACATTTTAATGAACACCCCAGTGATTCTTATACATACTAACAGTTGAGAACTACTGCTATAGGAAAAAAATTCTGCCTGAAAAAAAAGTTTTGTTAATTATTCCTTATATCATGGAAAAAGCACAGTAGCATACCTGAGAAAAATCTGATCCTGAAAATAAAAACTCTAGAATGATTTAGCTGTACACTGTATCTGCAGGTCAAAATTAATGAATATATTGAATAGAAATTTGAAAAATGTATATTAAAGACAGTGATCATAGTTCTGATATAGTTGATGTTGAAGTGTGTTTCAAAATCATACATCCATCCAGGTTTGATAAAAATATATAGACAATACAGAAATTATACAAATAGAAAGATGGGGGAAATCGTCATTGATCTGACAACAAAAGGCAATGATACTTAATATTCTAATGTATTTCCTTTTAGCTTTTTTAAGAATGGTGTTTTCTTTGTTTTGTTTCTGTCTGACTGTGATCCACTTAGATTTCAGCTTGAGAGAAAGGTTTCCTCTCGGACATTTTTAAAGTCCTACAAGAGAGTTATTTTCAATAAATAATAACTATTTATATGGAAATTATTTGTTTATAAACTTCCTTCAGATAGCATTTTGGAAAGAGGCATAACTTCTCCACATTGTTGAATGCTCATGAGTGTGGCCAGTTTTGTCCAGTCCACTAGAACAGGCTGTGGATTTCTGTAGCTGTGTGGTACTAGGATCATGATAATTTCATTTGGATTTCTCCCAAATTCCACATGACCCTATTCTTGATATTTTAATTTTGATTCATCTCTTAGTCATCTGGTCTATATCTTTGAGCAACTTTTTAAGGATCCAGCATGGCATATTTTGTAATTTCTATGCAAATCTATTGCTTTCACACATATAAAACAACTTAGGGGCTATTAAATCATTGTCATAACCATTTCTTTTCAGAATTCCTCATGTTGACATTCCTTCATTGTCCTCTACACATGGAAAAGTCAAGACATTGCCTCATTTCTGTTCTTTTTGTTCTTTTCCTGCAGGGATGCTCAAAGGATCCTTTTCAATGCCATTATTTGTTAAAACTTTGCTGATATGTGAATGATTTACCCTGGAATTCACTGAGCTCTTTTTGTCTTCATATCACAATCTTTGTCTAGCTCAAAATGCCTTTCTTCAGTTATTTTGTTTCAGATTCCTTTTTCAGGATCGTTTATTATTTTTGGTCAGATAACTATTGTTTCTCAACCACGTTAATCTTTTTCCTGATAGTTCTCATCTCTTTGTACTTTTTCTCTGGATTCTTCAGAGACTTGTTATCCTCCATGTCACTGGTTTACCTTCTCCACCTTATTGCCTCTCTCCTAATGCATTTAAAAATTTTTTTATTTCAATAGTTTTAGAGGTACAAGTGGGTTTTGGTTACATGGATGAATCACACATAGTGGTGAAGTCTGGGGTTTTAGCGTACCTATCACTCAAGTAGTGCACGTTGTATCCTATAGATGGCTTTTCTTTTTTTTATTATTATTATACTTTAAGTTCTAAAGAGGATACATGTGCACAACGTGCAGGTTTGTTACATATGTATACATGTGCCATGTTGGTGTGCTGCACCCGTTAACTCGTCATTTACATTAGGTATATCTCCTAATAATATCCCTCCCCCCTCCCCCCACCCCACGACAGGCCCCAGTGTGTGATGCTCCCCACCCTGTGTCCAAGTGTTCTCATTGTTCAATTCCCACCTATGAGTGAGAACGTGCGGTGTTTGGTTTTCTCTCCTTGTGACAGTTTGCTCAGAATGATGGTTTCCAGCTTCATTCATGTCCCTACAAAGCACATGAGCTCATCCTTTTTAATGGCTGCATAGTATCCCATGGTGTATATGTGCCACATTTTCTTAATCCAGTCTATCATTGATGGACATTTGGGTTGGCTCCACGTCTTTGCTATCGTGAATAGTGCCACAATAAACATACATGTGCATGTGTCTTTACAGCAGCATGATTTATAAACCTTTGGGTATATGCCCAGTAATGGGATGGCTGGGTCAAACGGTATTTCTAATTCTAGATCCTTGAGGAATCGCCACACTGTCTTCCACAATGGTTGAACTAGTTTACAGTCCCACCAACAGTGTAAAAGCATTCCTATTTCTCCACATCCTCTCCAGCACCTGTTGTTTCCTGACTTTTTAATGATTGCCATTCTAACTGGTGTGACATGGTATCTCATTGTGGTTTTGATTTGCATTTCTCTGATGGCCAGTGATGATGAGCATTTTTTCATGTGTCTGTTGGCTGCATAAATGTCTTCTTTTGAGAAGTGTCTGTTCATATCCTTTGCCCACTTTTTGATGTAGTTGTTTGATTTTTTCTTGTAAATTTAAGTTCTTTGTGGATTCTGGATATTAGCCTTTTGTCAGATGGGTAGATTGCAAAAATTTTCTCCCATTTTGTAGGTTGCCTGTTCACTCTGTTGCTAGTTTCTTTTGCTGTCAGAAGCTCCTTAGTTTAATTAGATCCCATTTGTCTATTTTGGCTTTTGTTGCCATTGCTTTTGGTATTTTAGTCATGAAGTCCTTGCCCATGTCTATGTCCTGAATGGTATTGCCTAGGTTTTCTTCTAGGGTTTTTATGGTTTTAGGTCTAACATGTAAGTCTTTAATCCATCTTAAATTAATTTTTGTATAAGATGTAAGGAATGGATCCAGTTTCAGCTTTCTACATATGGCTAGCCAGTTTTCCCAGCACCATTTGTTAAATAGGGACTCCTTTCCCCATTTCTTGTTTTTGTCAGGTTTGTCAAAGATCAGATGGTTGTAGATGTGTGGTATTATTTCCGGGGGCTCTGTTTTGTTCCTTTGGTCTATATATCTGTTTTGGTACCAGTACCATGCTGTTTTGGTTACTGTAGGCTTGTAGTATAGTTTGAAGTCAGGTAGCTTGATGCCTCCCACTTTGTTCTTTTTGCTTAGGATTGTCTTGGTAATGTGGGCAGGCTCTTTTTTGGTTCCATATGAACTATAAAGTAGTTTTTCCAATTCTGTGAAGAAAGTCCTTGGTAGCTTGATGGGGATGGCATTGAATCTAAAAATTACTTTGGGCAGTATCGCCATTTTCACAATATTGATACTTCCTATCCATGAGCATGGAATGTTCTTCCATTTATTTGTGTCCTCTTTTATTTCGTTGAGCAGTGGTTTGTAGTTCTCCTTGAAGAGGTCCTTCACATCCCTTGTAAGTTGGATTCCTAGGTATTTTATTCTCTTTGAAGCAATTGTGAATGGGAGTTCACTCATGATTTGGTTCTCTGTTTGTCTGCTATTGGTGTATAAGAATGCTTGTGATTTTTATACATTGATTTTGTATCCTTAGACTGTGCTGAAGTTGCTTATCAGTTTAAGGAGATTTGGGGCTGAGATGATGGGGTTTTCTAGATATACAATCATGTCATCTGCAAACAGGGACAATTTGACTTCCTCTTTTCCTAGTTGAATATCCTTTATTTCTTTCTCTTGCCTGATTGCCCTGGCCAGAACTTCCAACACTATGTTGAATAGGAGTGGTGAGAGAGGGCATCCCTGTCTTGTGCCAGTTTTCAAAGGGAATGCTTCCAGTTTTTGCCCATTCAGTATGATATTGGCTGTGGGTTTGTCATAAATAGCTCTTACTATTTTTAGATACGTCCCATCAATACCTAGTTTACTGAGAGTTTTTAGCATGAAGCACTGTTGAATTTTCTTCAAGGCCTTTTCTGCATCTATTGAGATAACCATGTGGTTTTTGTCTTTGGTTCTGTTTATATGATGGATTACATTTATTTATTTGCATATGTTGAGCCAGCCTTGCATCCCAGGGATGAAGCCAACTTGATCGTGGTGGATAAGCTTTTTGATGTGCTGCTGGATTCGGCTTGCCAGTATTTTATTGAGGATTTTTGCATCGATGTTCATCAGGGATATTGGTCTAAAATTCTCTTTTTTTGTTGTGTCTCTGCCAGGCTTTGGTATCAGGATGATGTTGGCCTCATAAAATAAATTAGGGAGGATTCCCTTTTTCTTTTTTTTTTTTAATTATACTTTAAGTTCTAGGGTACATGTGCACAATGTGCAGGTTTGTTACATATGTATACATGTGCCATGTTGGTGTGCCGCACCCATTAACTCGTCATTTGCATTAGGTATATCTCCTAATGCTATCCCTCCCCTCTTCCCGCACCCCACAACAGGCTCCGGTGTGTGATGTTCCCCTTCCTGTGTCCAAGTATTCTCATTGTTCAATTCCCACCTATGAGTGAAGACATGCGGTGTTTGGTTTTTTGTCCTTGTGATATTTTGCTGAGAATGATGGTTTCTAGCTTCATCCATGTCCCTACAAAGGACATGAACTCAGAGGATTCCCTTTTTCTATTGACTGGAATAGCTTCAGAAGGAATGGTACCAGCTCCTCTTTGTACCTCTGGTAGAATTCAGCCGTGAATCTGTCTGGTCCTGGACTTTTTTTGGTTGGTAGGCTACTAATTACTGCCTCAATTTTAGAACCTGTTATTGGTCTATTCAGGGATTCAGCTTCTTCCTGGTTTAGTCTTGGGAGGGTGTATGTGTCTAGGAATTTATCCATTTCTTCTAGATTTTCTAGTTTATTTGCGTAGACGTGTTTATAGTATTCTCTGATGGTAGTTTGTATTCCTGTGGGATCAGTAGTGATATCCCCTTCATCATTTTTTATTGCATCTATTTGATTCTTCTCTCTTTTCTTCTTTATTAGTCTTGCTAGCGGTCTATCAATTTTGTTGATCTTTTCAAAAAACCAGCTCCTGGATTCATTGATTTTTTGAACGGCTTTTTGTCTCTGTGTCCTTCAGTTCTGCTCTGATCTTAGTTATTTCTTGCCTTCTGCTAGCTTTTGAATGTGTTTGCTCTTGCTTCTCTACTTCTTTTAATTGTGATGTTAGGGTGTCAATTTTAGATCTCACTTGCTTTCTCTTGTGGGCATTTAGTGTTATAAATTTCCCTCTACACATTGCTTTAAATGTGTCCCAGAGATTCTGGTATGTTGTGTCCTTGTTCTCATTGGTTTGAAAGAACATCTTTATTTCTGCCTTCATTTCGTTATGTACCCAGTAGTCATTCAGGAGCAGGTTGTTCAGTTTCCATGTAGTTGAGCAGTTTTGAGTGAGTTTCTTAATCCCTATAGGTGGTTTTTCATCCCTCACTCCCCTCTTACCCTGCTCCCTTCTGAGTCTCCAATGTCCATTATACCACTCTGTATGCCTTTGCATACCCACAGCTTAGCTCCCACTTGTAAGTAAGAACATTCCCAATGCATATGTTAACTCTACTATTGCATTTTAGATCTCCTTGCATTGTTTTCTTATTTCAGTTACCTTTCTTGTATTTCTGCCTTTATTTTAGGTTGATCTATCTTTATGCCTCATGATTTTTATTTCATAGACTCAGTTGTTCTCTTGTGTTTTTTAGTACTCCAAGCATACATCTTGTAAAATTTACTCTGCTTTATATAAGAAATTGTCTTCAGAAGTAAAATTTTCATCTGAATCTTTGGATCAATACTCTCTTTTCCTTCATCGATTTTGTTTTTGTTGTTTTTGTGGACTTATCCTTGGATGAAGCAGAATATATCAAACTCTTGCATTTACCAACAGGAAGGGTAGGTGGAGTATTTATAAGAACTCTGTCCCCCTACCCTGACCCCCACACACATGTACTTTTCAGTTAGACTTCTTGCCTGGCATTCTCAGATATAGACCTGTTATATCTGATATAGGTTAATGCAAATCAACCTAGTTCAAGTTGTAATATTTAGTAAGTATTCATCTTGTATGGCTCTTCTCGACTGAGGCTAGGTCTTCACCCCCAACTATTGCAGTCTTTGATTAAGCCAGAGAAGCTAAGACATTGTAGAATTATCTGTATATTCTTGGTGTTCTTTTCTCTTCCATGGTTTATAATGAGTTTCTTAATTGAGCAACCTACAGTTAAACATGCCACCACCAGGCCATCCCCAGGCTTGTCCCCTTCTACTTCATGCTCTATTGAGTATTAAACATTATAGATCCTGTTGAAAGAGGACCCAAGTATTATTTTAGCTAACTCAGAAGACAGTTTCCACAGTGTTACAGAATGTGTGTGTGTATATACATATGTATATATGCATATAGATATATGTATTTTTGTCTATGCAAAACTTGTGTTTCAGAACTAGGAGCAGACTAGGATGAAAAGACAGATAATTAGTCCTGCCTTCCCTGAAACCACCTCTGCTGGATCTGTATGTGCAGCGTGTCTTACATCCTTCAGGAAAACAGTTTTCAATCTATACCTTCAACAGTGAAATTAGTTGAGATTCTCTTAAATCTGTCCATGCCTACACCTACAGCTGGGACTTTGCAATATCATCATCTCTCATTGCCACTTTTGGTCTTTTTTGGTGTATCTTCTTGAAAAAAAATTTTTTTAAAGAGATGGCGTCTTGCTCTGTCACCCTGACTGGTGTGCAGTGGCACGATCATAGCTCCCTGTAACTTGAACTCCTGGGATCAAGTGATCTTCCCACCTCAGCCTCCCATGTAGCTAGGACCACAGGTGTGAGCCACCATGCCTGGCTAATTTTTATTTTTTGTAGGGATGTGGTCTTGCTGTGTTGCCTAGACTGGTCTTGAACTCCCGGCCTTAAGTGATTGTCCCACCTCTGCCTCCCAAAGGCTAGGATTACAGGAATGAGTCACTATGCCTGGCTTCATGGGTATTTTAATAAGAAATTAAAAGAAATATCAGGCATTGTTAGTCTACTGCAAAATTAAAAGAAGTTTGATTAATATTTAACAAATTATCAGCCAGAATTGTATGTGCCATGTGTCAATTATTATTCTAGTCCATCTCCTTTTATGTGTTTAAGAATATTCTTTATTTTCTGCCTTTTTTATTATGTATCCTTATGCCATTCTTTCCCTAACAAGAACTGTGCTTTCTATTAGACATTTCATGTACAATTTAAGCTATATTTTGAAATGTTCTTTGTGCCAAAACTTTCACAAAGGAATAATGTTTTAAAATTTAAACACTAACTATTAGATTTCTTTCTTAAGTATCTGAGCCTATTGAGGAAACTATAGTGGAAACAGAAACCCCAAAAGGATCCAAAGAGGGCCTGGAAACCGAAAAATTATCTGAAACAGGTTAGACTGTAAAATGAAAGTAGTTTGTGCATAAAAGTACTTTTCATATTTTCTTACAAAGGGTCTCTAATTTTAGGCATAGTAGGTGCTTCATACTTATTTCTTTCTATGTTATATGCTAATTGACATACATAAATATTTGGCTTACTCCATTAAAAGTGTATCAAACCAGATTATAACACTGGTTTTCACACAAATTTGTTTTATACATTTTTTATTAACAGTTAAAGTTTCCTTAAGAAAATCATGTTAATTATCCAAAAGCTTGAGTTTTAGTAACAGGTAAATATACATCTGCAGCAAATATAAGAACAAATCATAATTAAATTATGAATTTATGAATGTATATTGTTGCTTAGAATATTTTTTTTTCAGCTGTTTAAAAAATATTACAAAGTATAAGCTATTTTGGCAATATGGCTAAAGATAGGATATTTAAGGCCCCTTTTTTCTTTCCTTTGTCTTTTACTCCAAAGTTGTACTACCTGAGTTTCCAGAAGACTCTTATCCTGATGTTCCTGAAATGGAGCCATTTAAAGAGAAGATTGGTTCTTTCATCATCCTCTGGAAACAGCTAGAAGCAACAATTAGTGAAGCTTACATTAAAATTTTAAACTTGGAGATTGCTGACAGAACTCCACAGGAATTACTTCAAAAAGTAGTTGAGACTATGGAAAGTAAGGGCTTTAATCATAACATTTATTATCAAGAGCAGGTGATAGTATTAGAAGCATTTTGAAACTTGAAAGCCTTCGTTGATGGTTTATGAAGTAAATGTTGAATATATCCAAGGCTGATGTATAAAATACTTAGCAACTATCACTGTGCAGGTCCTGACCAACAGAACAGCTGCGCGGCCCAAACACCTCTGGCCATACTGGCCAGTTGTCACATAAGGAACTTATAAAGGCCTATTTGCATACATATTTAATCTAAGAGACTAATAATAATAATTAATTTTCCTAACCTTTGACTATAGTAATATGCTAATAACCTTTTTTGCTAAAAATATTTTCCCCAATGATTCTCTTTTTCTCCAGAACCATTTCAATATACTGCATGGGAGTTAACTGGGGAAGATTATGAGGAAGAAACAGAAGACTACCAGACTGAAGCAGAGGTTGATGAGGAGCTAGAGGAAGAGGAAGAGGAAGAGGCATGATTCTTTTATTTCTACTCATTCTCATTTGTGAAGTCATTGAAAATATGCAAATAAGAGTGGTAACTATCACTTTTGGACCCTAAGTGAACAGACATCCTCATTTGCACACACATTCTCCCTCTGCCTCAGCTTCACTTGACCCCCCTGAAATTCCAGGCTATGTAGTAAGAAAAAAGACTCATGAAAAAATAAAAGGAAACTATTTTAACTATTTTACATGGAAAAAAAAGTTTAAGTTTTAAATACATAAATATTTTATAAATTTAGCAGAAGTGGTTGTTGTAAGTAAAAGAGGCTGCCTGCATGATAATAATGTGCAGTGTGCTCAGTTAGGAGCAACCCATATTCAGGCACCATCCACTCCCTTGGCATCAAAATTTGGACAACAATTCTCATTTGATAGTTGTTCAGTTCAGACATCTATTAGTAATGAAACAGGAAGCAGTTCTTTTCATTTGAAGCTTTATAAGTAAAAAGTGATATTATTAAGTTATATAAACATAGACTTGTGATTAACTGGGTTAAGTTGCCTGACTTAAACTCAAATATGTATGTGTCAAACAACAAACAATATGTAGTGTGATTCTGATAACAGCTTTTAGTACTTTATCACTAAGGAACTGGAGAGCCTTTCTTTGGGATGGCTAAAGGATGTGGGTTTTGTCCCACTCAGATTCAGATTCTTTTCTTTCATCATCTATCCTCTGCCATGTCTGCTGTTGTTCTTTTGTGTCCCACTCTGGCCCACCATAAAATGGTCTCTGGTATCTGCAGACAATTATCAGGCCGTCTGTAATTCTCAAAGCTTATATTTTAAAGTATAGTCTTCATTAATAATATTAAAAAAAAAACCTCCCAATTCACAGAGCATTGGGTAGGGTACTAACAAGGGCCTAGCCTTAGGAATGGGGAATAACTAGACCTAGCATAAATGAAGTTTTGGCCCCCCCATCAAAAAGCAAGAGCCAAAAGGATCAAACTGCTTCCAAGTAATTTAACTGTGTCCAAGAGCAATGCTCGAGAATATTTATGGGAATATAAAGTAAAATTCTAGCAGTCACTGAAGGATTGTGAGACTTGCAAACAGGCAGAAAAATATGACTCACAATGAGGAGAAAAAGTAATCAACTGAAATGGATTCAGAACTGACGAAGGTGTTCTTAGAATTAGATGACAAGGACGGTAAAACAGTTGTTATTCTATATGTTCAAAAAGTTAAACAGAGATACAGAATATATAATAAATACTTAAGTCGAACTTTTAAGATTGAAAAGTACAATATATGAAATGAAATATACATTAATGGTATGACCATAGTTTAGCCACTGCAAGAGAAATAGCAATAGAAACTATCCAAAATGAAACAACAGAGGAAAAAGATTCTTAAAAAAAATGAGAAGAGCATCAGTGATCTGTGGGACAACTTCAAGCAGCCTATTATACAGAATGCTTGGGACCAGAAGTGTTTCTGATTTTAGACTTTTTCAGATTCTTGAATATTTGCACAATGCATACCAGTTGAGCATTTTAAATCTGAAATCCAAAATGCTACAGTAAGCATTTTCTTTGCGTGTCAGATCACTACTCAAGAAGTTTCAGAGTTTAGAGCATTCCAAATTTCAGATTTGGGGATTAGGGATGCTCAACGTGTACATATAGTTCAGATCTACAAAAAGTATGTGTGAGGGGGATTGAAGAGATAATGGCCAAGTTTTTTCTAAATTTTGAAAAAAATTACAAACTCTCAGAGTCAATATGCCCAATAAATAAATATGCTCAAGCACAAGAAACATGAAGAAAATATTATAATAACACCAAGTACATCATATTATTCAAATTGCTCAAAACCAGTTTTAAAAATAAAGGAGAAAACAGATATGCCACATACACAGTAACAAAGATAAGGATGACAGCATATTTCTCATCAAAAACAATGCAAGAAGAGAGTGGAGCAACATCTTTAATGTATTGAAGGGAAAAAAAAATGTCAGCCTGTCACAGTGGCTCATGCCTGTAATCCCAGCACTTTGGGAGGCCAAGGCAGGCACATTGCTTCAGCTCAGGAGTTCAAGACCAGCCTGGGCAACATGGCGAAACCCCATCTCTACAAAAAATACAAAAATTAACCAGGCATGGTGGTGCACACCTGTAGTCCTAGCTACTCGGGAGACAGGTGGGAGGATCACCTGAGCCCAGGAGGTCGAGGCATCAGTGAGCTGAGATCACACCTCTGCACTCCAGCCTGGGCAACAGAGTGAGACTCTGTCTTAAACAAAACAAAACAAAACACAAAAAACCACAAAATAAACTGTCAACCTAGGATTCTAAGTCCACTTAAACTCTCTTTTAGAAACAAAGGCAAGCTGGGCATGGTGGCTCATGCCTGTAATCCCAGCACTTTGGGAGGCTGAGGCAGGCGGATCATGAGGTCAGGAGTTCAAGACCAGCCTGGCCAACATGGTGAAACCCCGTCTCTACTAAAAATACAAAAATTAGCCAGGTGTGGTGGTGTGCACCTGTAATCCCAGCTACTCAGGAGGCTGGGGCAGGAGAATCGCTTGAACCTGGGAGCCAGAGGTTGCAGTGAGATTGTGCCATTGCACTCCAGCCTGGGCAACAAAGCGAGACTCTGTCTCAAAAAATAAAAATAAAAACAAAGGCAAACTGAAGACTGTTAGACATACGAAAGCTGAAAGAAAGCAGCCAGACACAGGTGGCTTCCCTGATGAATTCTGCCAAATCTTGAAGAAAGAAAGAAAACCAATTCTATACAAACTGTTCCAGAAAATTGAAGAGGAGAGAATACTTCCTAGTCATTCTATGAGATCAGCATTATTCTGATACCAAAACCAAAGACATTAAAAGCAAGGAAAGAAAAACAAACTGCAGTCTAACATCACTCATTAACATAGATACAGACATTCTTAACAAAATTTTAGCAAATCAAATCCAAAATAATACACCATGACCAAGTGGGGCTTATCTTGGAAATTCAAGGTTAGTTTAACGTTTGAAAAGCAATCATTGTAATTCATCATATTAACAAACAAGGGAAAAAACATGATCACCTCAATAGATATAGAAAAAGCATTTGACAAAATTCAAAATCTATTACTGGTAAGAAAAAAAAATGAAGGGAACTTCCTTAGCTTGATAAAGGGTATCCACACAAAGTCTCTAACAGCTAATGTCATACTTAAGGGTAAAAGGCTGAATGCTTTTTTCCTAAGATCAGGACAAAGAAAGGATGTTCATTTTCACCACTTCTATTCAACACTATACTGAAGGTTTGGCTACTGCATTCAGACAAGGAAAAGAAATAAAAGGCATTCAGATTGAAAAAGAAAGATGCAACTATCTTTATATGTAGGAGATAAGATTTTCTGTTGTGATAGGCTGAATAATGGCACCCCAAAGAAGTTCATGTCCTAAGCTGTGAATTGACATGTGTGAATGTTACCTTATATGGCAAAAAGGATTTTGCAGATGTGACTAAATTAAGGATCCCGAGATGAGGGAGTTATCATGGATTATCCATGTAGACCAACATAATCACAAAGATCCTTATAAGAGGAAGACAGGAAGTGAGAGAGAAGGTGCTTTTAAGCCAGCTTTGAAGATAGAGAAAAGGACCAAGAGCCAACCCTAGAAGTGGAGGAGCAGGAATGGATTCTCTCCTGGGGCCTCCAGAAAGAATTAAGCCTGCCAACAAATTCACAGTAGCCCCATAAAACTCTCTGGGCTTCTGATCTGCAAAACTGTAAGAAAATACATGTTTGTTGTTTTAAGCCACTATATTTGTGGTAATTTGTTAAGCAGCATTATGAAATTAATACATCTATGTAGAAAAGCCAATGGAATCAACAAAAAAAAGCTACTAATAATTGAATTTAGCAAAGTTTCAGGACATAAAATCAGTATTCAAGAACCAATTTTATTTCTATGTGTAAGCAATAGACAATCAGAAATTGATTTTTAAATGCCTTTCAAAATAGGATCAAGAATATGTAATATGAAGGGATAAATTTAGCAAAAGATCCAGGAACAATACACTAAAAACTACAAAACTGTGCTGACAAAAATTGAAGAAAGCCTACATAAATGGACAGATAGATATACCAGGCCAGGCGCGGTGGCTCACACCTGTAATCCCAGCCCTTTGGGAGGCCGAGGTGGGCGGATCATGAGGTCAGGAGATCAAGACCATCCTGGCTAACACGGTGAAACCCTGTCTCTACTAAAAATACAAAAAATTGGGCCAGGCTCGGTGGCTCACGCTTGTAATCCCAGCACTTTGGGAGGCCGAGGCGGGCGGATCACGAGGTCAGGAGATCGAGACCACGGTAAACCCCGTCTCTACTAAAAATACAAAAAAATTAGCCGGGTGTGGTGGCGAGCGCCTGTGGTCCAGCTACTAGGAGAGGCTGAGGCAGGAGAATGGCATGAACCTGGGAGGCGGAGCTTGCAGTGAGCCGAGATTGCGCCACTGCGCTCCAGCCTGGGTGACAGAGCGAGACTCCGTCTCAAAAAAAAAAAAAAAAAAAAAAAAAGATATACCATGGCTGAGTATGGTGGCTCACGTCTATAATCCTAGCAGTTTGGGAGGCCGAGTCAGGCGGATCACTTGAGGTCAGGAGTTCGAGGCAGCTTAGCCAACATGGCGAACCCCCTTCTCTGCTGAAAATATAAAAATTAGCCAGGCGTGGTGGTGTGTGCCTGTAATCCCAGCTGCTGGCAAGGCTGAGACATGAAAATCATTTGATCTTGGGCAGTGAGCCAAGACTGTGCCACCGCACCCCAGCCTAGGTGACAGAGCAAGGCTCCATCTCAAAAAAAAAAAAAAGTAGATATACCATGTTCATAGGTCAGAAGACTTAATATTATTATATCAATTCTCCCCAAATTTATCTACAGATTCCATATAATCAAAATTAAAAACCCAGCAGACTGTTTGATAGAAACTTATAAATTGATCCTAACATTCATTTGAAAATGCAGAGTACTTAAAATAATGAAAACAAATTTTAGAAAGAATAACCAAGTAAGAGAATTAATACATTTGATTTCAAGATTAATTAATTATAAAGTTATAGCTATCAAAATAGTGGCATTGGCACAAAACAGCAAATAGATTAATAGAACACAAGAGAGTCCAGAAATAGAGCCACACATATATGGACAATTGATTATTGACAAATCTACAGAGGCAATTTAGTGGAGAAAGGACAGTCGTTTTAATCAATACTGCTGGAACAATTGGAGATCCATATGCAAAATAATGAACTTTGAACCAAACCTCACATGATATACCAAAACTAACTTAAAATGTATTATAGGCCTAAATGTACATTACAAAACTTCTGGAAAAAACCTAAGAGAGAATCTTTGAGACCTTGGATTAGGCAAAAATTTCTTAGACATGACACCAAAAGCAGAATCCATAGAGAAAAAGAATGATAAATTGGCCTTCATCAAAAGTAAGAACTAAACTATTTAAAAAAAAAAAACACTATTAAGAGAATGAAAAGACAAACTTGAATAAAATATTTGCAAATCACATACCTGATGCAAGTCCTTATATCCAGAATATATAAAGAACTCTTAATACTCAATGAGAAAACAAACAACCCATTTTTTTAATGGGCAGAAGATTTTAACAGACACCAGATACTTCACCAAATAAAGTATACAGATGGCTAATAGGTACATGAAAAGACGTTCAACCTCATTAGTCATTAAAGAAGTAAAAATTTAAATCACAATGAGACACTATTAGATAATGATTAGAATGCCTAAAATCAAAGACTGACCATACCAAGTGTTAGCTAGGGTGCAGAATAACTTGAACTCTTATATACTGCTTGTGGGAATATAACTTGGTACAACCACTTTGGAAAACAGTTTGGCAATTTCTTAAACAGATAAATATGCACCTACCATAGCACCCAGTCCTTCCACTCCTAGGAATTGATCCCAGACAAAGGAGAGCACATGCCCATTCAAAGACTTGATGAGTGGTCACAGCAGCTTTATTTGTAATAGCTCCAAATTGGAAACCATTCAGTAATTCATCAACATAGGAGGAGGGGTGACTGCAGTCTCTGCAAACCAGCAGACTTAGCCTCTCCTCTTGGTAGTTCTGAGGAATCCAGGCAGCCCAGATGAGTGGGTTTCCCTTCAGGAAAACATACCCTCTCCACCAAGGGACAAAGTGCTTCTTTAAATGGGTCCGACTCCCTGTGCCACCCAACTGGGTGAGACCCTCTAACAGGGGTTGTTAGACATTCTATACAGGAGCGATTCTACTGGCATCAGGTTGGTGTTCCTCAAGGTCAAAAGTCCCAGAAGAAGGAGCAGGCACCCATCTTTGCTATTGTCTAGCCCTCTCAAGTAACATCTTCAGGCATGGGGGCAAATCAGATGAGTAGTGTCTGAAGTGAACCCCCAGCAAACTGCAGCAGCCCTATAGAAGAGGGACCTGACTATTGAAAGCAAAACAAACAAGTAGAAAGTGACAACAACAGCATCAACAACAACAAAAAGGCCCCCACAAAAACCCCATCCAAGGGTCAGCAGCCTCAAAGATCGAAACTTGACAAACTCACGAAGATAGAAAGAATCAATGAAAAAATGCTGAAAACCCAAAAGGTCAGAGTGCATCTTCTCCTCCAAATGAATGCAGTGTTTCTCCATCAAGGGCACAGAACTGGACGGAGGATCAGATGGATGAATTGACAGAAGTAGCCTTCAGAAGATGGGTAATAAAAAATTAAGATGAGTTAAAGGAGCAGGTTAACCTTGATAAAAGTTTAGAGCAATTGCTAACTAGAATAATCAGTTTAGAGAGGAACATAAATGACCTGATGGAGCTGAAAAACACAGCATGAGAACTTTGTGAAGCATATACAAGTATCAACGGTTGAATTGACCAAGCAGAAGAAAGGATATTGGAGTTTGAAGAACACCTTACTGAAATAAGACATGCAGACAACAATAGAGAAAAAAGAATGAAAATGAATGAACAAAGCCTCCAAAAAATGTGGGACTTCATAAAAAGACGAAACCTACAATTGATTAGAGTACCAGAAGGAGACAGGGAGAATGGAAACAAGCTGGAAAACTGGAAAACACACTTCAGGATATTATCCAGGAGAACTTCCTCAATCTAGCGAGACAGACCAACATTCAAATTCAGGAAATACAGAGAACACCATTAAGATACTCCATGAGATCAACCCCAAAACACATAATCATCAGATTCTCCATGGTTGAAATGAAGGAAAAACTGTTAAGGGCAGCCAGAGAGAAAGGTCAGGTAACATACAAAGGGAAGCCGATCAGACTAACAGTGGACCTCTCAGCAGAAACTCTACAAAACTTAAGAGACTGGGGGCCAATATTCAACATTCTTAAAGAATTTTCAACCCAGAATTTCATATCCAGCCAAACTAAGCTTCATAAGCAAAGGAGAAATAAAATCCTTTCCAGACAAGCAGATGCTGAGGGATTTCATTACCACCAGGCCTGCCCTGCAAGAGCTCCTGAAAGAAGCACTAAATATGTACTGGAAGGGAAAAACTGGTACCAGCCACTGCAAAAATACACCAAAATATAAAGACCAATGACACTACAAAGAAACTGCATCAACTAGTGTGCAAAATAAGCAAATAGCATCATGATGACAGGATCAGAGTCACACATATCTATACTAACCTTAAATGTAAATAGGCTAAATGCCCCAATTCAAATACACAGAATGGCAAGCTAGATAAAGAACCAAGATCTATTGGTATGCTGTCTTCAAGAGACTCATCTCACATGCAAAGATACACACAGGCTCAAAATAAAGGGATGGAGGAAAATTTACCAAGCAAATGGAAAGCCAAAAAAAGCAGGAGTCACAATCTTAGTCTCTGACCAAACGGACTTGAAACCAATAAATATCAAAAAAGACAAAGAAGGGGACTATATACTGGTAAAGGGAACAATTCAACAAGAAGAGCTAACTATTCTAAATATATATGCACCCAATGCAAGAGCAGCCAGATTCATAAAACAAGTTCTTAGAGACCTACAAAGAGACTTAGAATCCCACACAATAATAGTGGGAGACTTTAACACCCCATTGTCAGTATTAGATCACTGAGACAGAAAATTAATGAGGATATTCAGGACTTAAACTCAACTCTGGATCAAGTGGACCTAGTTGACGTCTACAGAACTCAATACCCCAAATCAATAGAATATATATTCTTCTCAGTGCCACATGGCACTTATTTTAAAATAAAACACATAATTGGAAGTAAAACACTCCTCAGCAAATGCAAAAGAACTGAAATCATAACAAACAGTCTCTCAGACCACAGTGTAGGCAAATTAGGATTCAGGATTAAGAAACTCACTCAAAATCACACAATTTCATGGAAATTGAACAACCTGCTCCTGAATGATTCCTGGGTAAATAATGAAATAAGGCAGAAATCAAGAAGTTCTTTGAAACCAATGAGAACAAAGAGACAATGTACCAGAATCTCTGGGACACAGCTAAAGCAGTGTTAAGAGGGAAATTTATAGCACTAAATGCCCACATCAGAAATCTAGAAAGATCTCAAATCAGCACCCTAACATCACAATGAAGAGAGCTAGAGAAGCATCAGCAAGCTAATCCAAAAGCTAGCAGAAGACAAGGAATAACTAAGAGAAGAATTGAAAGAGATAGGGATACAAAAAAACCTTCTGAAATACCAATGAATCCAGGAGCTGGTTTTTTAAAAAATTAACAAAATAGATAGACCACTAGCTAGACTATTCAGAGAGAGGAATCAAATAGACACAATAGCAAATGATAAAGGGGATATCACCACTGACCCCACAGAAATACAAATTGCTGGGCTGAGTGCGGTGGCTCATGCCTGCACTCCCAGCACTTTGGGAGGCCAAGGCGGGCAGATCACCTGAGGTCAGGAGTTCGAGACCAGCCTGGCTAACATACGGAAACCCTGTCTGTACTAAAAATACAAAAATTATCTGGGCATGGTGGTGCACGTCTGTAATCCCAGCTACCCGAGAGGCTGAGACAGGAGAATAGCTTGAACCTGGGAGGAGGAGGTTGCAGTGAGCAGAGATCATACTATTGCACTCCATCCTGGGCTACAGAATGAGACTCTGTCTCAAAAAAAAAAAAAAGAAAAAGAAATACCAACTACCATCAGAAGAAATGAATAAATTCCTGCACACATACACCCTCCCAAGACTGAATCAGGAAGAAGTTGACTCCCTGAATAGACCAATAACAAGTTCTGAAATTGAGGAGGTAATTAATAGCCTGCCAACCATAAAAAGCTCAGGATCAGATGAATTCACAGCTGAATTATACCAGAAATACAAAGAGGAGCTGGCACCATTACTTCTGAAACTATTCCAAACAATTGAAAAGGAGGGACTCCTCCCTAATTCATTTTATGAAGCATCAGCCTGATACCAAAACCTGGCAGAGACACAACAAAACAAGAAAGCTTCAGCCAATATCCCTGATGAACACCAATTCCAAAATCCTCAATAAGATAACTGTCAAACAGAACCCAGCAGTGCATCAAAAAATTTATCCACCAAGATCAAGTCGGCTTCATCCCTGGGATGCAAGGCTGGTTCAACATACACAAATCAATAAATGTAATAATCTATCACATAAACAGAACCAAAGACGAAAACCACATGATTATCTTAATAGATGCAGAAAAGGCCTTTGATAAAATTTAACATCCCTTCATGTTAAAAACTCTTAATAAACTAGGTATTGATGGAACATATCTCAAAATAATAAGAGCTATTTATGACAAAGCCACAGTGAATATCATATTGAATGGGCAAGAGCTGGAAGCGTTCCCTTTGAAAACCACTACAAGACAAGGATACCTTCTCTCACCACTCCCATTCAACATAGTATTGTAAGTTCTGGCCAGGACAATCAGGCAAGATAAAGAAATAAACGATATTCAAATAGGAAGAGAGGAAGTGAAGTTGTCTCTGCTTGCCAATGACATGATATTATGTCTAGAATACCCCATTATTTCAGCCCCAAAACTTCTTGAACCGATAAGCAACTTCAGCAAAGTCTCAGGATACAAAATCAATGTGCATAAATCACAAGCATTCCTTTACACCAACAATAGGCAAGCAGAGAGCCAAATCATGAATGAACTGCGATTCACAATCACTACAAAGAGAATAAAATACCTAGGAATACAGCTAACAAGGGATAGGAAGGACCTCTTCAAGGAGAACTACAAACCACTGCTCAAGGAAATAAGAGAAGACACAAACACATAGAAAAGCTTACCATCCTCATGGATAGGAAGAATCAATATCATGAAAATGGCCATAACACCCAAAGTAATTTATAGATTCAATGCTATTCCCATCAAACTACAATTGACATTTTCACGGAATTAGAAAAAGCTATTTTAGGATGGGTGGAGCCAAGATGGCCGAATAGGAACAGCTCCAGTCTACAGCTCCCAGTGTCAGCAGCACAGAAGACGGGTGATTTCTGCATTTCCGTTTGAGGTACTGGGTTCATCTCACTAGGGAGTACCAAACAGTGGGTGCAGGACAGTCGGTGCAGCATACTGTGCACAAGCCGAAGCAGGGCAAGGCACTGCCTCACTTGGGAAGCGCAAGGGGTCAGGGAGTTCCCTTTCCTAGTCAAAGAAAAGAGTAACAGATGGCACCTGGAAAATCGAGTCAGTCCCACCCTAATACTGCGCTTTTACAATGGGCCTGGAAAACGGCACACCAGGAGATTGTGTCCCCCACCTGGCTCGGAGGCTCCTATGCCCACGGAATCTCGCTGATTGCTAGCACAGCAGTCTGAGATCAAACTGCAAGGCGGCAGCGAGGCTGGGGGAGGGGCGCCCGCCATTGCCCAGGCTTGCTTAAGTAAACAAAGCAGCCAGGAAGCTCAAACTGGGTGGAGCCCACCACAGCTCAAGGAGGCCTGTCTGCCTCTGTAGGCTCCACCTCTGGGGGCAGGGCACAGACAAACAAATATTCAGCAGGAACCTCTGCAGACTTAAATGTCCCTGTCTGACAGCTTTGAAGAGAGTAGTGGTTCTCCCAGCATGCAGCTGGATATCTGAGAATGGACAGACTGCCTCCTAAAGTGGGTCCCTGACCCCCAAGCAGCCTAACTGGGAGGCACCACCCAGTAGGGACAGACTGACACCTCACCCAGCCGGGTACTCCTCTGAGACAAAACTTCCAGAGGAACTATCAGACAGCTGAATTTGTGGTCTCACGAAAATCCACTGTTCTGCAGCCACCGCTGCTGACACTCAGCCAAACAGGGTCTGGAGTGGACCTCTAGTAAACTCCAACAGACCTGCAGCTGAGGGTCCTGTCTGGTAGAAGGAAAACTAACAAACAGAAGACATCCACACCAAAAACCCATCTGTACATCACCATCATCAAAGACCAAAAGTAGATAAAACCGCAAAGATGGGGAAAAAACAGAGCAGAAAAACTGGAAACTCTAAAAAGCAGAGCACCTGTCCTCCTCCAAAGGAACGCAGTTCCTCACCAGCAACAGAACAAAGCTGGATGGAGAATGACTTTGACGAGTTGAGAGAAGAAGGCTTCAGACGATCAAACTACTCCGAGCCATGGGAGGAAATTCAAAACAATAGCAAAGAAGTTAAAAACTTTGAAAAAAAATTAGATGAATGGATAACTAGAATAACCACTGGAGAGAAAGGCTTAAAGGAGCTGATGGAGCTGAAAGCCAAGTTTCGAGAACTACACGAAGATTGCAGAAGCCTCGGGAGACGATGTGATCAACTGAAAGAAAGGGTATCAGTGATGGAAGATGAAATGAATGAAATGAAGCGAGAAGGGAAGTTTAGAGAAAAAAGAATAAAAAGAAATGAACAAAGCCTCCAAGAAATTTGGGACTATGTGAAAAGACCAAACCTACGTCTGATTGGTGTACCTGAAAATGACCAGGAGAATGGAACCAAGTTGGAAAACACTCTGCAAGATATTATCCAGGAGAACTTCCCCAATCTAGCAAGGTAGGCCAACATTCAGATTCAGGAAATACAGAGAATGCCACAAAGATACTCCTCGAGAAGAGCAACTCCAAGACACATAATTGTCAGATTCACCAAAGTTGGAATGAAGGAAAAAATGTTAAGGGCAGCCAGAGAGAAAGGTCGGGTTAGCCACAAAGGGAAGCCCATCAGACTAACAGCTGATCTCTCGGCAGAAACTCTACAAGCCAGAAGAGAGTGGGGACCGATATTCAACATTCTTAAAGAAAAGAATTTTCAACCCAGAATTTCAAATCCAGCCAAACTAAGCTTCATAAGTGAAGGAGAAATAAAATCCTTTACAGACAAGCAAATGCTGAGTGATTTTGTCACCACCAGGCCTGCCCTAAAAGAGCTCCTGAAGGAAGCACTAAACATGGAAAGGAACAACCGGTACCGGCCCCTGCAAAAACATGCCAAATTGTAAAGACCATCGAGGCTAGGAAGAAACTGCATCAACTAACGAACAAAATAACCAACTAACATCATACTGACAGGATCACATTCACACATAACAATATTAACTTTAAATGTAAATGGGCTAAATGCTCCAATTAAAAGACACAGACTGGCAAACTGGATAAGGAGTCAAGACCCATCAGTGTACTGTATTCAGGAAACCCATCTCACGTGCAGAGACACACATAGGCTCAAAATAAAGGGATGGAGGAAGATCTATCAAGCAAATGGAAAACAAAAAAAGGCAGGGGTTGCAATCCTAGTCTCTGATAAAATAGACTTTAAACCAACAAAGATCAAAAGAGACAAAGAAGGCCATTATATGGGAGGGTGGAGCCAAGATGGCCGAATAGGAACAGCTCCGGTCTCCAGCTCCCAGCCCGAGCGACACAGAAGACTGGTGATTTCTGCATTTCTGCTTGAGGTACCGGTTTCATCTCACTAGGGAGTGCCAAACAGTGGGTGCAGGACAGTCGGTGAAGCGCACTGTGTGCGAGCCGAAGCAGGGCAAGGCACTGCCTCACTCGGGAAGCGCAAGGGGTCAAGGAGTTCCCTTTCCTAGTCAAAGAAAGGGGTAACAGACGGCACCTGGAAAATTGGGTCAGTCCCACCCTCATACTGCGCTTTCCCAAAGGGCCTGGAAAACGGCACACTAGGAGATTGTGTCCCGCACCTGGCTCGGAGGGTCCTATGCCCACGGAGTCTCGCTGATTGCTAGCACAGCAGTCTGAGATCAAGCTGCAAGGCGGCAGCGAGGCTGGGGGAGGGGCGCCCGCCATTGCTCAGGCTTGCTTAGGTAAACAAAGCAGCCAGGAAGCTCGAACTGGGTGGAGCCCACCACAGCTCAAGGAGGCCTGTCTGCCTCTGTAGGCTCCACCTCTGGGGGCAGGGCACAGACAAACAAAAAGTCAGCAGGAATCTCCAGAGACTTAAATGTCCCTGTCTGACTGACAGCTTTGAAGAGAGTAGTGGTTCTCCCAGCACGCAGCTGGAGATCTGAGAACGGACAGACTGCCTCCTAAAGTGGGTCCCTCACCCCTGAGCAGCCTAACTGGGAGGCACCCCCCCAGTAGGGACAGACTGACACCTCACCGGGCCGGGTACTCCTCTGAGACAAAACTTCCAGAGGAACTATCAAACAGCTGAATTTGTGGTCTCACGAAAATCCGCTGTTCTGCAGCCACCGCTGCTGACACCCAGCCAAACAGGGTTTGGAGTGGACCTCTAGTAAACTCCAACAGACCTGCAGCTGAAGGTCCTGTCTGGTAGAAGGAAAACTAACAAACAGAAAGGACATCCACACCAAAAACCCATCTGTACATCACCATCATCGAAGACAAAAAGTAGATAAAACCGCAAAGATGGGGAAAAAACAGAGCAGAAAAACTGGAAACTCTAAAAAGCAGAGCACCTCTCCTCCTCCAAAGGAACGCAGTTCCTCACCAGCAATGGAACACAGCTGGATGGAGGATGACTTTGACGAATTGAGAGAAGAAGGCTTCAGACGATCAAACTACTCTGAGCTACGGGAGGAAATTCAAAACAATAGCAAAGAAGTTAAAAACTTTGAAAAAAAATTAGAAGAATGGATAACTAAAATAACCAATGGAGAGAAGGGCTTAAAGGAGATGATGGAGCCGAAAGCCAAGTTTCGAGAACTACGTGAAGACTGCAGAAGCCTCAGTAGCAGATGCGATCAACTGGAAGAAAGGGTATCGCTGATGGAAGATGAAATGAATGAAATGAAGCGAGAAGGGAAGTCTAGAGAAAAAAGAATAAAAAGAAATGAACAAAGCCTCCAAGAAATTTGGGACTACGTGAAACGACCAAACCTACGTCTGATTGGTGTACCTGAAAATGACGGGGAGAATGGAACCAAGTTGGAAAACACTCTGCAAGATATTATCCAGGAGAACTTCCCCAATCTAGCAAGGCAGGCCAACATTCAGATTCAGGAAATACAGAGAATGCCACAAAGATACTCCTCGAGAAGAGCAACTCCAAGACACATAATTGTCAGATTCACCAAAGTTGAAATGAAGGAAAAAATGTTAAGGGCAGCCAGAGAGAAAGGTCGGGTTACCCACAAAGGGAAGCCCATCAGGCTAACAGCTGATCTCTCGGCAGAAACTCTACAAGCCAGAAGAGAGTGGGGGCCGATATTCAACATTCTTAAAGAAAAGAATTTTCAACCCAGAATTTC